>NC_052398.1:8615865-8878365 GCF_009389715.1 Phoenix dactylifera | reverse complement strand
TGCGGATTGATTTATTAATCAATGAAAAACTTTGCATCATTATTTTACAAAGAGGAAGCATATACTATCAGGTAGACTCCTTTTCTTCATGGACAAGGCATTTTTTGGTGAGCATCATGAGAGGGCTAGTAGCATATGCATCCAGATGAGCCACTCTTTTTAAGCTATTAGGGAAATGCAAACAAGCGTGGAAACTAGAAGAAACTTCTTAAATGTTTCCACAAGTAATGCTTCCATCCTTTCTATGGAGAAATTAATCAGACTCTCCACCACTATCACAAAGATTCAAAATTAAGCTATCAGTACGTTAAATGCCAATTCATGTAACTATCTAATCAAGAATATATTTTATGGTCCTTCCCCTAAGAAGTATTTCTTGTGTTGAGAAGAGTTACAGCTCAGTGGAGAAGTTAATGAAAAGATGAGCCCTAGTATTTGAGGGATCATGTTATGTCATTTCTTTTACTAAAATTCATATGAAAAGGTGAGCTCTAGTATTCATATCAAAAGATAGCTTCATGCAATAATTTTGCATTCAGTTTGCAGGATTTACAATTCCTTCCATACTTAATAAAAGCCAAGTTCACTGACTTGACATACATACACATGCTTCGAATCAAAATACGAATTCTCGTTCTTTTACCATCGATCATGTAAAAGTTTACCAACTTCTTGAACAATTATTTTTGCTCACCATCCAAGTCCCCCATATAGCTGAGAATTTATGAGCAATTAGAAGCCGTTTTGCCAAATAAAATTATTATGCAGTCGTTATTGTCCATCTTTATCAGCCAACCTTTCTTTCTTTTCTTTTAGTTTTTTAAGTGTCGCGAATCAATCATTCATTCATACAATATTTGTTGATATGAGATTAGGATTAAAATCGAATCGGATACTAGTATATCCATTTCTATATTTGTTTTAGTTGATAAATGCAGATATGGATACAAATATTAGTTGGATATAAAAATTTATAACCATATTTGTTTTAAACTGTCACCGATACAAATCGGATATCCAAAAAATAGATATAACTAGGATAATTAAACTTTATGACTACAAAATCAAAGATATTACTAAGTGGATGATAAATCAAATTAATAGTATGTTAATGTGGCCATTTATTTTTTTTAAAGTTCATAAGTAATATAAATTTAAATAGAATTACAAATAAAATTAGATTTTCGAATACCGATCAGATAATTGTCTATCCATATCTATATCTATTTTTTGACAGATATAGATATAAATACGGATATTAGTGGGATGCTCAAATTTTTATCGATATTTAGATAAATTTAAATATGAAAATATATACAAATGGATATTATGCAATCCACTTTTATCCTTGCACCAGACACCGATTAATGTGTTCTCATTTTCCAAGCAGGTGGATGTTATTTTCCTGGGGTCCTTTAAATTTCTATGTGGCTGAAGGGCATTGCTCTTTTCACAATGGATATAACCCGTGTTTATCTCAAACACAGCTATCTGTGTAAGCCACCTTAAATCCCAAACCCCGATAATTTTTTTGTCATTAAATAAAGAGAGAAGTTTTATTGATTTTATAAAATATTTCCTTTTTTCTGAGTGAAGACAGTGACAATTTTCCATTTATGGGGAATATTGAAACCTACCCCTCAAGGTGTCGGACGTCAGTTGGGTGGATTTGGCACTTTCGGTTTTTGGGGAAAAATTGAAACCTACCCCTCACGGCCTCAGACGAGAGTTGGGTGGGTTTGGGTCAAGTTTGTCTGCATTCGTTCCCAAACCAGAAATATATCTTTTAAATTAAAATCTAAATTCAGACCCAAACAAAACTCTATGAAAAAGGTTTGGTGATCCAAATGAAATCTATCATGGTGATTTAAGTTCATTGATGATTTTTATTCTTAAATAATATGATCCTTGATGATATAAGATTATAGCATGGTCCATTAATTAAATATCCACAAATAACTATGAGTAATTTGTTTGGTATACGATGAAAATCAAAGATCACTAACTATATAATATCAAAAATACCTCTAACATATGCTAGAAGGAGTTTTTTTATGTATTCACCGTTGTCATGATTAATTAAGAAAATAAGCAAATATACCGATTTTTATAGTGATTATATTCAACTAAATAGAGCAGTTAAGCTAATCATTATTTTGTGATGCAAAGCCATCATCAACTTATCAAAGATAAAACCTTCATTGTTAAGCCAATAATGAGAAAGAAAAAGCTCTTTAACTCTTTTTTGTTTCTTAATTTTGAAAGCGATCAGCAACGAAGCCATCGCCATCTGAGCATATGGTCACCATATTGCCACTTCAAAGATACATCGTGATCTTCAACCAATTTTGATGATCTAGAAGCAGATCGTCCGAGCTGTCTAGTAGCTCCAGCTTAATATTTTGGACAGACTGATTCTCAACGGCAATACCCATCATCAAAAATAAAAAATAGAAAAGAAAGTAAATAAGGTGTGACTCACATGGCATAAAATACTAGATCTAGTGGGAATTTAGATCCAGGCAATTTTTGACAAGGGCTTGAAGTGGGCATAGATTTATGGTGGAGCCAGTAGTTTCCGATGAGTGCAGACTGCAGACCAAATAATATTTAATGGTACGATTCTTTAGTTCTGACGGTGCTATCCTAAAGGCAAGGGGTGGGGGGTTCGGTTCCAAGGTACGTCGACCCTCTTTTGGACCCCACATTACCCTAGTATTCCGTCCCGCGAGGTTTGGACCCGGCTTGCCTCGTCATTTTTGGGGATTTCTGCCCAAGTGGAGGGGTACGTAGTAATGTAGGTGTAGGTTGCAGGTGGGGTTAGAACCCCATCCTATCTAAAGAAAAAAGGGGTTAATGGGTAATGACGTACAATTTATCTAATAATAGTGACATTGAAATCTTTCCAATTTAGTGCTTATATAATACAGAACAATGATGAGAAAAATACAAATAAAATAACTACATACTGTCACAAGATTGGTCCATTAAACAAATTAAAAAAAAAACACTTTAAATCTTTTTTTCAGTATCACCATTGAGAATTGACTAGTCTTAGGCACCGCAATGAGAAGCGCGACGATGCTAGAAGGCTTGATGGTCAGTTGCTCTAATCGAAATTGGAGACGGCGAGCGGCGCTCGGTCGCTGCAGCCGAGATCCTCGTCGGATGGCAGCATTCTAACCCAAACTAGCACAAAGCAAAAAAGTCCTCTAGCCGTCTGTTAGGGCGTTCTTTTTAGTTATCTCCTCTGCCTCCCTTTTTCTATATGTCCGGTGGAAAAGCTTATCTACCACCAGATAATTAGGGCATGTGGGTCAACTAGAAGTGATTGGCTTGAGTACGATCTAGACATCGGGTGGGAATGCTTCGTACGAGAATAACGTCTTGTCTGTCACATCGGTGGGATCTCAATGATCACTGGGTCTCTCGGTTAGAATGCAGCCATAGCTCTTGATATGGAAGCTCGATAATATGGCGCTACGCCTGCCCAATGGCCGCTCGCAATCCACCACATGTTGGCACTGTGGTGTGTTTTAATTGGTTAGACCTTCCAATGAGCTATAACCGCTTTGGAGACGTGTCACCTAGTATTCAAATTTTATTCTTATTCCGATTCCAATTTTAGTTCTAGAATCTGCCACAAAGTAAATATATTGAGAGATATGATCATTCCGATTCACATTCCAACCTATTCCAATTTCTTCCGATCGTGAGCCAAATACATTCTAGGTTTTGTGATAAATAAATAAAATAAATAATGATCGAGATCTCTTGTTGTCGCGTGCACCCTTAAATGGGCCCTCTCTCTCAAGTGCAACTCCCATACCCAATGCTAGCTTAAATGTTGCCAAACTTGACTTACTGGGCACGGTCACATACAGCGTATGAATGAAGACCGGCTCCACCCGTTCGTATGAGAAGTGTCTTAAAGTGAAGTTAGGCAATATATCTGATTACCAAGTTAGGTGTTTTTGGAGACCATTACTCACACGGAATGTTATTGTCCTTTTGCTCACCGACACCCGTGCTTTTTATCGAGCAGCCTGGCTGCATGTTCTGCATCCCTTTAGCCGTATACATACATGCATGTCCCTCGTCAAACTTTTTTTTTTTTTTTGAAAAAAAAAGAAGGTCTTTCCTTTAAGGTGTTCTGTTTTGGATGCAAGTGCCATATATTTTATGCTCCCGGGTGTGCAAACTTCACGTATGTATTGTCTTATTTGCTTTTCCTTCGAAAGAGAATGCGGCTGCCTTCAAAATGAGTTATTTGGTTGCACGAATTTCGGTGCAGAGCTGAAAGCTGTCTGAACGGACCTTCAACATTCTCAGCGTGTACTGCTAGTTAGTTCAATCACCTTGAAGGATGACTCGGCTACGATCATCAGCTAGATTTAGGGGGTCCAAGAATCGCTACCGGCGACCATCAATTGCTTCGAAACATCTGAATGATGATGAGGAATGGAGAGGTTGCCCAAGCTAAGCATGTATATAAAGAAGCCAACGGGGCTGCGAACTGGATGGCCGCCTATGTGGCCAACTATATCGGCAGCACCGTATGGGAAGAGGATGAAGAACTGCCTTGGGAGCTTTGTGATATTATGTTTTCTGACTTTATTGGATGTATCCATATGCATATTGTATGAATTATCCGTCTTAGCAAAAAATAAAAGAAAAGAAAAGATGGCATGGGCTTTGTGGAGACACCTTGCAAAAACTCAGTAAGAAGGTTGGTAGAAATAAAATATAGTTCTTAGCAATAAAATTCACGGAAGCTTTGATGCGTCCCCAACTGCAGAAAGAGGAGAAACGTTGTTGAGATCGGAGAAGGCTCCGGACTGGGGCAGATGGGCGGTACATCGCCGCATGAATTTGATGCGAAGAAGATGATTAGATTGGGAAGTGGGGGAGGAAGAAGGATAGATTGAAGTGGAATATTATTACTTGATCACCGGTTCAACATCTGATCAAAAGCATACATCTTGGTTGTATTTCATCTCTTCAACAAGTTTAGTAATAAGTATAATAATTTTATAGTTTTGATAGAGAAAAAAATCTATAATTAATTTTTCGGATGCTAAATAAATGTAATAATATTTTAACGTCCCTAACATCATATCCAGAGATACCAGAGACATATATAATAATTTTTTTTCCAGGTCCCTGATTTGATGTATAATTATTTAACAACGGCATCCTCATCCGTTGGCTTTACTCAGAAAAGTTATTTATATATCCCGAAAGTAATATAAAAATTGCTTATGGGTGCTTAATTTGCGCGCTCCGTTTAAAGTCATCTTGCCGAGTTTAGCCGAATCATTTCTAAATCTCCAAATGGGTAAATTATTAACTATCAGTTTTTTTGATTACCGGTTCCACATTAAGTCTGTCAGCTTTAGCTGTGCAAAATTTTATTTGGGCCCTTAAATGGTTTTATAATTGTTTAACTGATCCCTAAGTTTCCATTTCCATGCAGGGTTGTTAGGTCTCGCTAAAATAAAAACACATCATTTCTGGATGGCAAATATATCCAGGGAAAAATTATTTGTATCGAGCTAAATAAATTTTTAATCATGAAAAATGCTATAGGGCTCACCTTGGTCCCCTCGAGAGGACCGCATGCTAACAAATTGTTGTATCATGGCTCTTTCTGTTGTTTTCCATCCTTTCCTTCTTTCTCACTCACGGGGGCTTTTTTTATCTTTGGAAAGACTAAAAATTCAGAAGCCTGCCTTTTGATCAACATCCCCTTTGCCGATCACTCCAAATACCTTGTGCCGCATCAACATGAGAATGCCCTATGACATGTCGGTTTAATTATTTGCACATCTGTACATTTTAAGCTTCATATAACAACATCGAACTTTTTAGGTTTACATGACCCCTAGTTGGACCTTTAACTCTTTACTCTTTGCACATTTACAAGGTTTTTCATGTGAAGCTAGCTGACAATCTGTTAAAAATACTGACATTGAAGAACAGATGACAATTGGTAACAAGCAGAGAATGACCCAGTCACCTATGGTTCAAGTAGCATATCTTGATACTATAAAAGTAGCTAGAATAAGCTCATCTTGTACAAGAGCTTCTCCGATTAGGAGGGCCATTCAAATTGCAGTTATTAGTCATGCTCCTTTGTCCAATATTTAGATTGATAAGTACATGACTCTATAGCCAATTAAATGGATACTTCATTAACTCTGTTTTCTCTATA
Organism: Phoenix dactylifera; assembly: GCF_009389715.1. NCBI lineage: Eukaryota > Viridiplantae > Streptophyta > Magnoliopsida > Arecales > Arecaceae > Phoenix > Phoenix dactylifera. The sequence continues at coordinate 8,872,151 of NC_052398.1, read as the reverse complement.
GCTATATTTGCCTCATGGTAAGTGCTAAGCATAATCTCCAAGCATGTACCATGAACTGGGTATCAGAAGGAACAACAACCAGAACAAAGATACCTTTTTTTCCCCATGATAGGAGGACTTCATTTTGTTATGAGAGAACCACACATTAGTTTCCAGTTGTGCTACAAGCACATTGTGCAGAAGGAAGCAATATACATGGAAAGCATACTTCTTGATTGTTTGGCAGTTGTTCTAGCGCATCCAGGGTCTGTGGATTATAGAGAGAGAGAGCATGATGACAGAAATTTGGTCCAGAGATTGGATCTCCATCGGAAGAAGCTAAGGTTGGCCATGGTCGTGATTTGTTTGGACAATATAATTATACCTTAGTTCAAATCAATCATTCTTAATAAACGTAGCTTTAACCTATCAAAATGATGATCGATCCAAGACAAGAAAGCCAATGCGGTATGAAGATTTGGAGTCCTCAAACTTGCATCGCCATGATTCCTATGTTCAGGTTCAATCTAGTGATAGCAACCTAATTACTTCATGGTCTCTAATCTTGAACAAGCTGACAGATTACCCTCAGACAAGCTCCAAGCATCAAGGATTAGGATTTAAGTGTGATTCCTGGCGTCATCCTCTCACTACCTCTATATATAATTTTCTGGACATGAACCCATGCAACCCTGCCTGCATTCAAGTGCACTAGGTTGGGTTTCTAAAAAGGCTTGGTCTGGCCCAGCCCAAATGGCATGGCAAAAGCAGTCCATGGACTCAGATGTGGTCGGCCACAGATGGGCTCGCATCAAAAATCATGCCCTGAAAGAAAACCGAGATAGTTTCTGAAAATTGAAGCTGATAGGAAAAGGGTCAGCAATGTATATTAAGTCTTAACACTCTTTCTCCCCTCATTACATGCATGAGCACAACAATCGGAATAGGTCACAAGATAATAACCAGATTAATTTAATAAATTATTTGCATGAAGAGAATATTATTGACTCATAAACTTCAGCAAATCTAATGCCTACCAATTAACGTTGGAATCTTCATTTGAGAGGGAAAGAACCAATAATGTATATTTAGCTTAGCATTTTCATATAAATACATAGACTTAAAGCTTGCTTAAGCATGTACAATTTCTTTTTCAAAAAGAATTAAGCGTGTGGTTCCTGCCAACGTTATTGCACTTGTTTTTTTAAGAGGATATCCGGGACTGGATATTTCAAGGAGATTTTTTCAAATGCCTCCTGGCTCCTAGTAGGGTTGCAATTCTTTTTTTTTTTTGAGAAAATAATGGGAATTGCCAACTAGTAGATCCAAGTAATTTTGTCTCACTTCCAGCTTAACCGAGGTTGAATTTGGCTCTGAACCCCATCTATCACTTCGAGGTTTTAGATTGAAACAATCCAAGGTTTTATGGCTAGACCTTTGTTTTCAAACTAATTATTGCAAGTCAAATTGGATCTTAACTCAAATATCAGATCTCAGAAGATTCCGGCCGGATTTGTGTCGACCTGAACCTGTTCCACCTCTACCCCTTAAATACATTCCATCCTATCTATGTTTTCTCACCCCTTAGAAGCTACCATATTCTTTTCACCCAAAAGAGAAAATGGTAATTATCATGTTCTAATGAAAAGAGTAGTTACCCTGTTCAATCCTTGATATTGTAATACTGCAACAGCATTTACCATTCACTATCCTTGAAATAAATCTAAGTGCCACTTCTCCAGCATCTGATGTCAGTGGGATATACAACTGGGTGATGGTTGATTTGGGAAAGTAGTAAATATGGTGCTAGTATGTGGAGAGGATGAACAATAACCCAATATGCTTACCTAGAAAAAAATAAAAATAAAAATAGAATGAAGTAAAATAAAATAATTCAACAGCTTTTAATTCACACTGTCGGCAGCTCTTTCCAAGTGAAAGATAATGGGTTCATTCCCAAATTATAGCATGTTTCCACTATATTTTCAATAAACAAATAAATAAGTGAAATAATTTAAGAAATTAGTTTTGGTGAAAATAATACCTTGCATGAATGATAAGTTGGGATGCAAAATAGATTTAGTCATATCCACCTCCCTGCCTAGCATTATATCAATCTTCTTTAAAACTCATTAATTTGGTTTACGGAAAGAGGAGGAAGAAAAGTATGATCAACAAAAAAAAAAAAAAACTTTATGTTTGATTCGAGTTAAAAAAAAAAATAAGAAAAGTAGCATTTCTATTAAAATAAGATTGCCATATTCTATAAAAAAGAAAAATCTATATAGGATATAAAAAAATTCAATATCTACCGGCTCAAAATTAAGATATTTTTTTTTTCAAAAGTATCTTTAAGCTTTTAGTAAAATGGAATAAGGTCTCTCTCTTTATTAATGGCATAAGAAGTATTTTGCACAATTTTTCTAGAAAAATAGACGTTCAACCAAATATAAGCCATTCTGATATGTCACTTTATAATCAACCAAATATACAAAAATTACCTTTTTTAAGTATTATATATTTAGATATTGGCTTTTCAAAAAAAAAAATTTCCGTCGCCAGTAACATTTGGCACATGGTATCCCGTATACATTGTACAAATTGGATCCGCATGCTGAAAATTTTAAGGCGCATATAATTTTTTTATGGGTGAAGTAACCTTGAATTATTTTTTCCCTTGATGTTATATGGTCGGTTTGACAGATACAAAATAAATATGCATCTAAGTTTTCCAAAGTGAGCTAGACCTACTAGATCTTCTTTCCACTTAGCAGCAGAGCTAAATCCCATCCTTAACTTCATCCCGCTCTCTAATAATGAATCTAATCGTAAATCTCATGTCCGGCCTTGTCCTTTAGGCAAGTTTTCAAGTCAAAATAAGTTAAACTAGCATAAGACAAATCATAAGCTGGTTCTACTCATTTGCTGCCTAGCTCAATTAATTGTTTCTAGATTATATCATCCTTATCGCCTCTAATAAGATAAACTAATACAATCCAATAAAATGCCTAACGCAAAAGTCTCACTGGAGTATCGAAGACTCAAGACAGGCCCATCCAGGGGCGGCCCAATACATTTGGGGGCCTAAGGCGAATCCAATGAATGAGGCCTTTTTTTAATAATAATTTTTTTTAATAAATATAAAATATTTAAAAAAATGATATGAAAATGGATAGCTATCAAGTATACTATTTCAACAAAGATACATGAATCTAACAAAGATAGGCAAAAAAATTTTTTAATTTAATATTATTTTTAAATGGAAGTGCAGCAAAGTAATTATCCTAAAAATAAGCCATAAAACTGATTAAATAACTGAGATAATGCTTGGCAATATATCATGTCAAGCAAGAGCAGAATAGGAAAAGGCCATCCCATGGCATTTTATGGTCAAGGTAAAGAAAAGAATTTGTCTAGAAAGGAGCTTCTCTATAAGAAAAAGTAGGGGCATTATGGAAAATTGACTCCATCTAATTAATAAACGTCCCATCCCTCCATCTCCCCTTCAAGTGAGTACCCAAGCAGCAACCGCAACATCACAGCACAGCAGCCATTCAACCCCCTCCCTCCTTCTCTCTGTACCACCCAAGAGGGGAGAAGAAACCGAGAGGAGAAAATTAAAAGAATCTCCACCCTCCAAGAAGTCCATTTCCAATCCCCCTTTCTTCCTGATGGCCTGGATCAGGAGTAATGTGAGCGAAGGAAAACCAAGACCAAAACCAAACAAGAGAAGGGATGAAAGATAAGAGTGGCTTCAGGTGTGTATCAAGCCAACCAAATCCCTCCTCTCTCTCTCTATCTCTCTCCATCCAAAACAAAACTACCGTCCCCAACTTCCTAAATTTCCCCTCTGCAGGCCAAGAAACTCTCCACCTCCCTTCCATCAAGGGGGAAGACTCGATATGGGGCCTTTGCTTCCTTTTGGTCACGGTCAGACCCTCCCTCTCTCTCTCTCTCTCTCTCTCTCTCTCTCTCTCTCTCCCTCCCTCCCTCCCTCCCTCCCTCCCTTCCGGGGCCTTCCATTGGCCCGGGGCCTTAGGCGACCGCCTCGGTCGCCTAAGGCTCGGGCCGGCCCTGGGCCCATCCATGACATGACAAACCATCAATCAAGCCATATCATCCTGTTTTTCATCCTCGTATACTTGTCATGGTATGTTGGTCGATTTAGCTTCATTTTACCAATGAAATGTTGAACAAAAGTCAAATGTTTCATGGGCATGATGCATCCTATCCACCCATACGTCATAATACCAATATTTCATCATCTTAGTGATTCAAGTTTCATAGGTTTATCCCTAGCCTAATGATTGATTGTGTTGGATCTAATACACGGCAGAGGCGTAATGAAGCAAAAGAAAAAAAAAAGAGAAAAAAAAGAGGTGCACAGAATATTTATGTAGTTTGGTCTATCAACCTACATCCAGGAGCGGAGACGATGTAAAATTTTTACTATAGAAAATTGGAGATCATGGAGTGCAAATTTTTTTTACAAAACCTTGCCCTTGATACACTCAATCTTTAGAGCACTCATTTATTATAATCTTTTAGGATTACAAGACATATACATAATAGAATAAGTTGATTTAGATTTAAACTGATGGCCTACAATATTCACTCACCAGAAAAAGTAATGCTAGAAGGCACAAATCTATTATGAACGGAAGAAGGGGAGAAGAAGAACCATTAGAATGCTACATGAAGATTGGTGCAATTCGCACGATCGGCATGATTCCTGATATGTTCATGATATAAGCACCAATTCTCTTGTGCCAAGTGGCATGTTAAAGTTTCTAATTTATATTTTTATGAGGTTGAGCCTCTCAGCAATTTTCTTCAGAATTCGCTACTTAAGTGGAGGATGCATGGAGAGCAGAGCAGGACTCTGTTGTAATAATTAAATGTCCTGATGGCTTTTTAGCAACGAAGCATACATCTGCGACCAAGAGACCCACAAAGTCAACCCGTGACCTTTCCAAGCCGCACTCTTGGGCGCAATGCAAGCCGCATAGTTTTGAAAGGCGGATTAAAAAATTAGCTCATAACACACACTACCAAGATAACATAAAACTAAAGGGGAAATGGATGTAATGCACAGCCACCAAACCCTAAACATGAGAAATACACCAATTCTGAAGGCATCTAAATGCAGCTCCCTGAGACTTCCTAAAGTCAAAAACTAACAGCTCAAAAACATAGCTAAAGAACTAATAATTATTCTAGTGGTAATCCATGTATAATGAGGGAATGATCCAATGTATGGTTTCGCTTTCGCGACACGTATGATGCCATGAACCTCATCAGAAACTACTAGGTTGGTCGGATGATGTGGACCGGCCATCCCGACACACATCTGATTGAGACCAGAGGGTTCCATGTAGCACCAAGATGCCATGCCAGATTAGGAGGAGGTTTTCATCATGTTATCAAGTTATAAAAACATGGAAAAGAGAATGAGAACAATTTTGGATACCATTATGGTTGGGCCTCCAGCATGGCAACGTTGTACATCAATTGGCATAAGAAGAAAAAATTGCAGAAAAAGTGAGATGTATAATATTCTGTACAAAAATATATACCATAAATTATTATGAGTTAAAATGATTAAGCTCTACCGACCGAAGAGAGGATAATGATAATGAATTTTTGTTCAAAGAAATGATAATCTAATTATTATCTTAACTACATCAAAACAGACAAAATATAAAATACATGCATGCATGCATGTGCATACATAAACACACGCAACCTAATAGAATATATATATATATATATATATATATATATATATATATATATATATATATATATATATATATATATATATATATATATATATATATATATATATATATTGTGGGAGTGCTTGAAAATGTTGCCTGTGAAGAAGACTATATAAGCCGACTTGCAGTTCCACCAACTACAAGGACAGCCAGAAGGAAATCAAACATCAAAGAGAGGCAAGGGAAACCAGTCGAATCTTATTACATTTCTTTCAATCTGCCTCTAATTTTCTACAGGCGGAATTGGACATATTGGTGTGCAACATCAATTTCTTGCTAACCTATATCGCTTAACAAGAGCGAGTAAGAAGAAAGATGAAACAAGCTGTAGTAGGAGGAAAGAAAATTGCCTGGCTTTCCCATGTACGCCGTTGATCACTGACGAATTCCTCACCGAAATCTCATGCTTTTGAGGTGAATTTCTTGTGGAGAGCTGAAGAGAGATCACTGAAAGGGCCCATCTGAGCCCTTGAGCAACTGTTGAAGCCAAAATGATACCCCAAGGGGAAGTGTCTTACAAGATATCGCATCCACCTCCGCCTTCATGCTGTTCTGAGAGACAACGATAGCTGAAAAGAGAGGGGGGAGAGAGAGAGAGAGGGAGGGGGAGAGAGGAGAGGAGCAAGGCAGGCAAGAAAAGGGAGAACTCCGATGGCACTTAATATAAATGGGATATATAACTATAAAAGATATCAGACACACTGGAAAAAATTATATATGATGGTATTAAAGAAAGAGGTTGGAGAGAGAGGAGAAGAGAAGAAGTTGTTCCCACGAAGGTGACGAGACTTTGATTTTTGTTTTTGCTGACTATAAGTGGGTCCCAAGGAAAAGCAGGCCCTTTTTGTTTTCATGTTAGGCTCTTCCCCCTTCAACGCGCACGAAAGAATTTTTGCCTTCCATGCCAGTTTCTCTGACTAGTTTGCCCTCGAATCTATAAGAACAATGAGGCTTTCAACTTTACCCCTTGCCATTTTGATTATTTATAGAGTCGTACTATGAATACGTACATTGATGTGCAACTTGTTGGATGGTGGAGTGTCACAATCTCCACAATCATTCAAGCCTTGGTTCTCTTATTTACATATATTTGGAATGAATATCTTCAAGTTTTAAAAGCAATATAATAGATGTAAAAGAGCATTTTAAATCCTTTCACTTCCCCAAAAATGGACCGGAAAAATTAATGAGAACAACATACCACTTCACTAGAGCTGATCACGGGCCTTCTGGCCCGCCCAGCTCGGTCCGAAATTTTTCGGACTTGGGCATTAAAAAAAGGCCCATCGGTCAGGCCTGGACAAGAAAAGCGGCCCGACCAAAAAAATCGGGTCGGGCCTGGTTAGGTCATTCTGACCCATTTTCAGATTTCAAACAAAGAAAAAATTGAACCTGTCGGATCGGGCCGGGCTAGACGGGCCTAGAACCAAATTTATAAAGTCGGATCGGTCCTGGACAAAAATTTAAACCCGACAGTCAGACCGGATCGGACCTGGGCATAGCCATCGAGCCTAATTTCTGATGTAGAGCTCGGCCCGGATTTTGATCAGATCTACACTTTACCCTTTCTTTTGAGGACAAAAGAGGATCAATGGACGCACAATATGACTATGGAGCTTTGCTCAGGCTCCATAATATAAAGCAATTGTAGAACATTCTAATCCTAGCTTATATGCTAAGTGTGCAATGGGCTTTCATCAAATGCGAGGTGTGCATTATTTTTCGTGGTCATTTGAGAAACCAAAGGTAGATGCATAGTTTTAGTGAAAGAAGTAGCAATATAACCTCACCTTCGCTTTAGCATATTGCAAAATAGCTAATATAAAAATTATAGAAATTGGAATGTAGACAATTTGATGTTAGTAGTGAATGGGCAACATTTGAGCAAAAGAGGTTACTTGGTTAACAGCTCTCTCTAACTTGGAGGGGGTTCTTGAGTCCAAACCCAAGTGTTGGAATTCTTGTTGTGTTTCACAAAAGTGGATAGAATAGAGTCTAGATATAGCATTCAAATTTATATTAACCCAGCAAAATTTCAAGCGTACTTCTTGATAAATTGTAACCACTCGTAGTATGCCCCAACATTAAACATTAGAATTAAGCGGGTCGAACAAGTCTTTTTTGGGTAAGGCTACAAACAATTCGAGCGAGCAGCGTAGGATTGGCTCGATAAAAATATATGAAAGTTTGGTTCAGAGCTCGCATGTATCGGGTGTGAACATTTCTCTCTAGAAGTCCGGTCCGGGTGCCAGGAAGGGGATGACGCCGGCGTCGCCTGGCCCTGGTCCGAGCAGGACGGAGGTTGGGTCGACATCGTCACTCTCTCCGGTTGATCTGGAAGGGTGGCAGAAGCCGACCAAGGTGGCTCGCCGGAGGACGCCGGAGAAGGATGTATCGGAGGCGGGAGTGAGTTTGCTGGTGGGTGAACCGAGTAGACCCGGAACGGGCACTGGGTCAGGAGCCGAGGTGACTCAGTGCGTGGACCGGGCGATGCCGAGTCTGGGCCGGTTAGAAATGCGGCCCAAGTCTAGCAGGGGCCTACGACCGAGCGGACCGGGATCGAGTCCGCTGAAGCGGTTCAGAAGCCCGCCCAGATTTGATCCGACTGTGGCCTGTTCTGTGGGGGCTTCTTCGACTCAAGCTGGGGGGAAGGAGACGGCCCGAGCGAAGTCGCGGCGGCCGGCGGCTGGCTTTCGCGGGAGGAGCAGGAGTTCACCTCCGCCTTTAGCACCGGTGCGTGGCCGGCCTCCCATGGTGACCAAGCATCCCACAGGGGTTGAAGGGGATCAACGGTGCAAGCAAGCCGCGAGCACGGGAAGCCACCTGTTCCGGTTGTTATCGGTGGAGGCGGGCTTGCCGGAGCTCGGCAGTGTGCTGGCGCCTGAGCTGCATCCGGGGGAGACGCTGGTGGGGCAGGCTAGTGGAGAGGATGGCAACGGTGGTGATTCAGAACAGAGGAAGAGGTCGGCTGTGAAGCCGATTGACAGCGATCTGCAAATGCTACAGGCGTGCCAAACGGCACAGGGGAGCAGTGTTTGTGACTCAGTGACAAGGAAGGTCGGTGTCAATGGGCAGGGGGAGGATTCTTCAAGCTGTGGTGGGGATCAGCATGAGCATGGCACGGGTACATCAGTGAGTGCGTGCCATATGGCACAAGTGAATAGTGGTGGTCAGCATCTTCAAGTTTTACTTCAACTAATGGCCTCGGCAAAGGGGGTTAGTCCTAATTCTCTTGGAGGTGCAGGTTGTATGGAGGTGGATGCAGGGGAAAGTCACAGCTCCGGAGGTGTGGGCTGTGTGGGATTGAAGGGTGATTTATGAAGATCTTATTGTGGAATTGTCGTGGCGCGGGGAAACCATCGTTTGCCCCGGCATTTCGCAGGTTAGTGCAACAACATAACCCGGATGTGTGCATTCTTCTTGAGACCCGGTTGTGTGGTGGCAGTGTACAGAAGGCAAGAAGGGCGATTCCGAGATCGTGGGGGTTCTATGCTGTGGACTCTCAAGGTTTGTCGGGTGGTATAATAGTAATGTGGAGTTTGGGGGGCTGCACTTTGGATTGTTTCCATGTCAGCAATCAAGAGGTGATCATGGTGATTTCGGAGGGTGATAGGAGACCTTGGGTCCTTTCAGCTGTTTATGCTAGCACTGATTACAGAGTCAGGAGGGCCTTATGGGAGGAGGCCTCTCAGATGATTAGTCATGGCCATCCCATGCTGATGGCTGGTGATTTCAACTGCATTGTGGACTCTCAGGAGAAGATGGGGGGGAATCCATTTTCCCTCAATAGGAAGATCAAAGAATTTCAGGACTTCATCTCAACCAATGGTTTGATTGATTTGGGCTTCTCGGGACCTAGGTTTACATGGTGCAACAATCAGCAGGGGCGGGCCCGTGTCTGGGAGAGATTGGACAGAGCTTGTGCCACAGCTAGGTGGGTTCAGAGCTTTCCAGATTATCATGTCAGACATTTGCCGAGGATTGCTTCGGACCATTGTCCATTGTTGGTGAGTACCGAGGCACACATTCCAGTCCGCTCCCCTTTCAGGTTTGAAAAGATTTAGCTCAGTTACCCTAGGTCTTGGGAGATGGTGAGGGAGGCATGGAGATCCCCGGTTAGGGGTGATGCCATGTATCGGGTGTCCCGCAAGCTAGAGTTGACCAGGAGGAGGCTGAAGAGGTGGAATCGGGAAGAAGTGGGGAACATCTTCAGGAGGACTGAGGAGGAGGAGGAGGCCATTTCCATGTTACAGGCCCGGGAGGCACAGGGGGGGGGGCTATCTGAGGTGGAGATGGGGGTTCTGAGATCTCATTTGGCTTTACATGATTCCCTTCTTAGACAGCAGGAGATATTATAGAGACAGAAGTCCAGAGTACAGTGGATTTTAGAGGGGGATAGAAACACAAAATTCTTTCATCAGGCTACTTTGATCAGGAGAAACCAGAACAGAATTAGATCAATCAGGAGTGAGGATGGCCAGATGTCAGATGACCCTGCGAGGATCCGGAGGATTGTGGAGTGCTTTTTCAGAGCGAGGTGGACAGAGCAGGCTGGCGAGGGGGGCCGGGGGGAGATGGTGATGCCGGCGATGAGGGTGTCGGAGGAGGAGACTGCAGCTTTGATCAGGCCGATTTCGGTGGAGGAGATACGGGAGGTGATCTGGTCCCTTGAGGGGGACAAGGCGCCAGGGCCGGATGGATTTCCACCCTTATTTTTTCGGAGGTACTGGTTGATAGTGGGACAGGATGTGACGGCGGCCATACAGCAGTTTTTTACCACAGCGGTGATGTCAGCGGACTGGCAGCGTACTTTCATTACCCTTATACCGAAGCGGCGGGATGCTTCTGAGCCGGGGCACTTTCGACCGATTAGCCTGTGCACCACTATGTACAAGGCTACGGCGAAGATCCTCGCTACTAGGATGCGGGGCATTCTACTGAGGCTGATTAGTCCGGAGCAGGGAGCTTTTATAGGAGGTCGGAGCATATCCGACAATATCATGATTGCTCAGGAGTTCATGTTTGACTTGGAGAGGGCCCCGATGAGGAGATGCTTGATGGGAGTCAAGCTTGATATGGAGCGGGCCTATGACAGAATGCGATGGGAGTTTGTTCATCAGTCATTGCAGGGGTTTGGTTTTCCCGAGGAGTGGATTCGGTGGATCATGGGTTGCGTTAGGTTTCCATCCTTTGCCATTTTGGTGAACGGTACGCCTTCTCGCTACTTTGTGCCTGTGGGAGGGCTACGACAGGGTTGTCCCTTATCTCCCTTATTATTTATTATCTGCGCGGATGCACTATCCAGAGTGTTGCGTCAGTCTATGATTACTCAGGAGTTGGGGGCTTATAGGCCTGCAGTGGAGGGTCCATCGATCTCTCACTTGCTTTTTGCGGATGATTGTTTGCTGCTAGCTCGTGCGACACGCCGGGATGCTAGGGCTTTGGGCAGGATTCTACGGGATTATTGTGCCATGTCTGGTCAACGGGTTAACTTCTCGAAATCCGCAGTTTGCTTTAGCCCGTCTACCAGGCAGGTGGTGAGACACTCCATCAGTGAGATTTTGGGGGTGGGTGAGCATGGTGGTGTTATGAGATACTTGGGGGTCCCGCTCTCAGGCCGGCGTTTGCGTGGGAGTGATTGCTCCTTCCTGGAGGCTACAGTCAGACAGAGGATGGAGGGTTGGCAGTTGCACTCATTATCCATGATGGGGAGGGTCACTTTGGCTCGGTCGGTACTCTCTTCGATTCCCATTTATTTGCTTTCCCATGCTTTTATTCCAGTGTCAGTTTTGCGGTCCATCGAGCAGCTGGTTAGGAATTTCATTTGGGGGAGGCAAGGTGGCAGGGGCGGTATTCATCTGTTGGCTTGGGAGGTGGTGTGCCAGCCCACTAGATATGGAGGTTTGGGGGTGCAGTCACTGTTGGTACGGAGGGAGGCTTTAGTGGCTCGTCATGCTGCTAGGTATGTCTTGGAGCCTGATAGTATGTGGTCCTCTCTAATGAGGGCCAAGTATGGGGCTTTGGCTGCTGGTGTGAGAGCTGGTCGCCGCCACTCCTTCGTATGGCGGGAGATGTGCGCCAGAGCTGGGGAGGTTCTACTGGAGATCAGATGGGCTATAGGTGACGGTCGCTCCGTGGATGTCCTGGAGGATTGTTGGGTGACTGCAGTGCCGATCAGCCGTATGCCGACCTTGGTGGACTCGGTGCGTCTGGCGGGCCGGAGGGTCAGTGATTTGTTGGATCCAGATGTGGGCGGATGGAGGGAGGGGCTGGTACGAGAGGTGTTTGGGGCGCAGCTGGCTGCGATGATTTTGGGTCTTCCGGTGCCTTTTCAGGGGGAGTCTGACAGGTTGGTTTGGGTGCCGTCGGGCCGATCACAGGTGCGAGCGAGGGATCTATACGCCCTTTTCAGTAGAGAGTCTCCTAGACGGATGGAGGGAGGCTGGATTTGGAGGATGCGGATTCATCCTCGGGTGGCGCTATTTATCTGGAAGGTGGCTTGGGGCTGCCTTCCCACCAGGAGTGTGCTAGTCAGGCGGGGCATGAGGGTTCCTCAGGAGTGTGTGGTGTGTCCGGATATTGAGGAGACCATTCAGCATGTGCTTTTGTAGTGCCCTAGGGCTCGAGAGATATGGAGGTCGTCTCCAGCACCTATTCCCCACTCCGTAGGGTCGACACAGGATTTCATACAGTTACTGCGGACTTCGGTTCGGAGCCCTAGGCTGGTGGAGGAGGGCATTATTAGGGCATACCTGGCCTACCATATCTGGTTGGACCGGAACGCTCGTTTGTTCGAGGGCAGGAGGATCTCGGCGATGATGGTGGCAGAGAGAGCCATGCTTCAGGCTGGGGAGGTTCTTTCTTGTTTTGGCGAGTCTTCACTTGGGATGACTAGGGACATCTGGGATACCCGCAGTGCTGTTTTAGCGCCCAGGTTTGCCATTGTGTCTTGGGTACCCCCACCCCCTGGTTATCTTAAAGTGAATTTTGATGGCAGTGTGGCGACGGACAGGAGGTCGGGAGGGGCAGGATTTGTTATCCGGGACCATTTTGGGAGTTTGGTGGCAGCAGGAGGCTGGGGCACGACGGGGCTCACGGTCGTTGGGGCAGAGCTGTGGGCTGCTTGGGCGGGCATGTCCTATGCGCGGCAGGTGCTCGGGGCTAGCCGGCTGTACCTTGAGGGGGATTCCTCCATAGTCATAGATTGGATCCGGGGTGCTGATAGGTATGGAGATGGACATCCGCTCATTCGGGAGACCCGCAGACTGGCGATGGAGATGGACGAGTTTCAGGCCGTGCACATTTTTCGGGAGGCGAACAGGGCTGCTGACTGGGTCGCCTCCCATGTTGCACGACATTCTGGGGAGCTCCACTGGACATCCACAGTGGAGTTACCGCCACATTTGTATTTTTTACTTTCTTCTGATTTGGCAGGATGTACTCACGCTAGAGCTATATGAATTGCCGTTTTGACCAAAAAAAAAAAAAAAGCATGCTTGATAAGCCCTTATATATAGCAAGTCCAGCCTGAGGAGCCTCCTTCTTTGGCTTAGCTTGGCTTGTTTTCCCTACTCTGCGGTCAAATGGATAACATGTTCGGTACTCCACAAAAATGATATAAAATATAATAAAAATACCTATTAGAAATAAAAGAATATATCAAAGCTGATTTTTAAATAAGATTGTTTATTGCAGGATAAGCCATTGGAAGGAAAGCAAAACAGCATGCCATTGTGTGAATGGATCGTGCCTCTAAGGGCTCGTTTGGTTCGCAGGAAGCATTTTCTTTCCTAGGAACATGATTCCTGGGAAACAAATTCCTAGGAAGAGAATGCCTAGGAAAGTACTTTTGGCATGTTTGGTTGACCATGGAAAAGTGACAAATTTCCAATGTGCTTATGTTTGGTTGGCCATCCACTTTCCTAGGAAAGTTATATATAATTACTATAATGCCCTTAATAAAAATTAGGTTTTTAATGCCTCTTTAATGCTTCTTTAATGCTGAAGGGACTTTTTGGGAAAAAGTAAAAATGGAGTGATTCCCGCCTCATGGGAAAGTAACTTTCCCATGTTTCTCATGGGAAAGACTTTCCCATGAAATGTGGGAATCACATTCCCATGGGAATACAACTTTCCCTTCTCTCTCCTTTGAAAACTCCAACCAAACAAGAGGCATCTCCTTACTTTCCCGTTGACCACACTTTCCCCCATTCTTTTCCCGCGAACCAAACGAGCCCTAAATGGATTTAGGTTGTATCTTTCGGGCGAAAGAGTTACTGGTCTTCTTTATTGTTTGTATAGGATCTCAAACTAATCCAGATTTTTTTCATCCCTCTTCACAATTCTTGAAGTGGCTATTTCTCGATCCAACAGTTGACGTCATCGAAAAAGGCGAGTCATACAACCCAAACCCATCCTAAACATTGAATCTAGAACTATGATATTTTGATGCACATTTAAGGCTTGTTCGAGTTTCGTTCTTCAGAGTCGTTCGACCGGAATCAATCACCGCTGCTTTCAAAAGGACGATTGGGCTAAAAATTCTATGGAATTCGTGGGTTAAGCCGGTACAACCAGCAAAATCACAGTTCTTGGCTAGGTCTATATTCAGAAATAGCTCATGAGTATTTATGGATATAGGTCTAACGCAGCCTATAATCCTATAGATTTTATAAAATTTTGAGCCTAATTATCGATACCGATCCTTGCTCATCTCATGAACATGGAGGATAAAATATTAAATAACACATAGAGGTGGGGCTAACATGGTCAATTGGGTGACTTTTCTTTGCTTCTCACGTAAGGGTCTCGAAGCTCGAAGCCGCGGTTGGACATTTTAGAATCCAGTCCGACAACATCTGTTGGGCCTAAGCCGGTTTCAAGGGGTTGCGGGGCCCACCGAACGTGGACCAATACTGGGCATCGCGCGTTGCAATTAACAGGTGGTTATAAGGAATCTTAAGCATACGGTAGGTGATGGTATCTAATGACTGCCATGGATAACTTATGCTCCATGTCCCCACTATAAAAGATCAAATGAGATGTCTCAAGGCTTCTTGTGTAGTATTTAGATCTAGATTCATGCCCGTTTAGATTTTATAAACCAAAAGTGGCAAGTAGATTTTGAGTATAATGTTATTTTACTTATTCTGTGAGCTAAAAGCAGAGCCCAACTAAGTCAAAGACATTATCCGGTTGTGAGTTTGGTTGTCGCGATTTTGAGTATAGCCAAATATTCTCTGCCTTAACAAGTTTTTTTGGGAAACTTGGAGACAAGTTTGGGGCAACCGCAGCTCTTCAGAAACAGCTCAAAAACTATTTTTTATGTTTGCCCTTACCCATTGTGGCTCAACATATCAGGTGGTCATGCTTGGCACGTCCTCTTAGCAAGCAAGGAATAAGTTGTTCACAGATAGCAATGGGCACAAACTCTACATACTCATTGGAATGCATCATATGTTTCATTGCTGCCGTGTCATAGCTGTAGCAACTTAAGACTTCACCCAAAATAACTAGTCGGAGATATTATTTGAGTTGCTTGATCCTGTATAAGTATTCAAGATCTAACCAGCAAATAACCGATGTGGAACTAAACACACGCCCACAAGAGTCTCACATACTTCCTCTATTCAAGTCCTGATATTCTAGTTAGACTAAGGGTTCAAATCCATTCAAATCTAATCACAAATATCACGATCAACCGGTGGTCAGCCGCAATGGATCCGTATTGCAGTGTCCCCTAATCCACATAAATTATATGCTGGATCTGCTCGGATACCATTTGTAACAACTCAGGATCTCACTCAAAATGTCGACTAGCCAGAAAGTATTATTTGGGTTCCTTGATTCTGTATAAGTATCCAAGATCTATCCAGTGAATAACCGATATAGGATTAAACACATACCTATACGGGTGCTCACAATAGCAAAAATAACTGGATCTTGTTCCACATCACATGGTGCATAGCCTACTTAAAACTACGAAACACTTCTTTAGAACTGCAAGCACAGAAAGCATAGCATATGGCAGGACTGGGATATTATAAGGTCAAAATTACAAGTTCGGTTGCAGTTCTATCATAGTGTTTGAATACAAAGGGTCAAGGTTAGCTGTATGTTAGGCTTCGCTGACCTACTCCATCTGCCTGCCGGGATCCGTGGCTTTTAGGTTTAACCGCAAGCATAAGAGTTTTTGGTCCCATTTGCAGGGACCCACACTCAATGATAACCGGCGGTTTGAAAAGATAAAACGTGATCTAATAAACATGGGTGTAATAATCTTTAGATGATCTTTTAGGGTGCAGGTGTACACCATGGTTTTACTTTTGCAACGAAGCCGACGAAAATTATAAAAAAGATGCAAAAATTATAAAAAACCGAGTGATAAGTGATGAATTCAAGATTTTAGAAATTATTTTTAGCAAAATTTATAAGTGAAGTCTTAGGCAACATAACCGAAGAGATAATTGGACACCATGATACTTCTGAATCTTTTCAGGGTAGCTTCATTGGAATATTACAATTCTACCTTCGAGGATACATACTTTTTGCAGGTTTAGCTAAAGCAAAAAATAACTTTTTTTTTTTTTGCTAACACAGATATTCTCGTATGAATACATTTAAAAAAAATAAAAAATAAAATATCTCTAAAGACTCTGGGTACACGAGCCTTAGAAGCCTGGAAAAGTCTGCTAGAATGATAAGCTATAAAGGAGATCATTTAGTCTGCAGCTTTATTCACCTCTCGGAAAACATACCTCGCCCTAAAGGAGATACAACTTTTAGCTAAGCGCCAGATGCTCTGAATCAGGGGATGCGACCCCACCTTCCTAGCTCGACCCTGAATCCAACCAATCACCATCGCCAAGTCACCCTTAATCCAGCTAAAGCTATAGGTAGCATCTTTGAGTCACTCTTGCTGCCCATAAATCCGCATAAGGGCCTCCGAGAGAGCAACAATTAGAGGAAGAGTTTTCGTTACATGAAGGTCCTGCATGTCATAACTCATGGTAAAGGAAGTTCAGAGAGCTTGCAGATTTGTCAACACAGGAAGGCAGAAAAAAAGAAAATATCTCAAGCCTCAGACTAGCCAATAGATTACCATAGCTCTGCTGATTCATGCTGCACAAAAACTCTATAACAACCTTCGTCTGACTTGCCATCATGAACA
The DNA here is from genome assembly GCF_009389715.1 of Phoenix dactylifera. NCBI lineage: Eukaryota > Viridiplantae > Streptophyta > Magnoliopsida > Arecales > Arecaceae > Phoenix > Phoenix dactylifera. Next base: position 8,855,222 of record NC_052398.1, on the reverse strand, counting down.
ATGTTTCTCCTAGAAGGAGAGAAAAAAAAGGCAAGGAATCTCAAAACCAATTTGTTGTTTGGGGGGGGGGGGGGGGGGGGGGGGGGTGCACCCGAATTTAGTCCCACATCGGCTAGTAGCGGAAAGGTTCTGTGCCTTAAATGGGAGGGGTGGAAATCCTTTCCTCTTGAGGGCCCTTTTGTGGGACAAAACCGTGAGGGCACCAGTCTCTCCCCGTCTGCGCTGGACGCGCGGGCCGGAGCGCCCAAAGCGGACAATACCTCGGGAGGAACGCAGTCCTCTTTCTCTGCTAGCTTAATGTGGGCTAACTGTTGCGTGAGGCTCCGGCCAAAGCGTCCGTCTCCGCAACAGATTGGCGCTAGAGGAAGGGCCGCGCCCCTTGCTGCAGACTAACCCCTAGGACTGGGAGGCACCACAGGAACCATCCCGCTAGGGGGGCTATGTTGTGGGGGGGGTGCACCCGAATTTAGTCCCACATCGGCTAGTAGCGGAAAGGTTCTGTGCCTTAAATAGAGGGGTGAAAATTCTTTCCTCTTGAGGGCCCTTTTGTGGGACAAAACCGTGAGGGCACCAGTCTCCCCCCGTCTGTGCTGGACGCGCGGGCCGGAGCGCCCAAAGCGGACAATACCTCGGGAGGAACGCAGTCCTCTTTCTCTGCTAGCTTAATGTGGGCTAACTGTTGCATGAGGCTCCGGCCAAAGCGTCCGTCCCCGCAACAGATTGGCGCTAGAGGAAGGGGCGCGCCCCTTGCCGCAGACTACCCCCTAGGACTGGGAGGCGCCACAGGAACCTTCCCGCTAGGGGGGCTATGTTGTGGGGGGGTGCATCCGAATTTAGTCCCACATCGGCTAGTAGCGGAAAGGTTCTGTGCCTTAAATGGGGGGTGGAAATCCTTTCCTCTTGAGGGCCCTTTTGTGGGACAAAACCGTGAGGGCACCAATCTCCCCCCGTCTGCGCTGGACGCGCGGGCCGGAGCGCCCAAAGCGGACAATACCTCGGGAGGAACGCAGTCCTCTTTCTCTGCTAGTTTAATGTGGGCTAACTGTTGCGTGAGGCTCCGGCCAAAGCGTCTGTCCCTGCAACACAATTGTTTAACATGAGATAGTCAAGGTGCCAATGGAAGTATCAATGAGCAGCACTGTAATTATGAAACAAATAAAGCAACCGGCCATCACCCGTGGATCAAGTTATGTTATTATTTTTGTTGCTTTTAGACACCTTTATCCTTTGGCTAGGTGCTGCCACAAGCAACACAAGCCTGAAACTTCAGCTCCACTTCTTGCACACTGAAATGGACCTGAGACATGTCCCAAAGTGCCGAACTAGAGTAATTGCCATATCCCACTGAAATGGCACAGATATGCCCTAACTATATTATCCTAGAGGGAAATTCTAGTATGGTGGTGAAATGGATGAGGTTCTGATGGACATTTAGAGGATCACTAGGAACCTAGGCGGTTTGAGGCGACTCATATTTGTTGTATTTATTAATGATTAAATGTTTTATATTATTACAATCCTTTGGTGGTATGGTTGGTTTGTGTGTGGGGTTTGTTCTCACAAGATTGTGAGTTCGAGTCCTGAGTCCTTCTTCCCACCGTTTTTTCCCACCGGTTTTTTAGTATCCCTCTTGCTGCTTTTACGACCGTGCAAGTTTTGCACGAACGTAAAAGCAAGACGCGCCTTGCACGAACGTAAAAGCAAGACGCGCCTTGCACGAACGTAAAAGCAAGTGCTTTTACGACCGTGCAAAAAGGGAGGCGCAGCAACGCGCTTCCACGCGAAGGATCGCGCCGGTCCACGCGAAAGATCGCGCCCATCGCGCCCACGAGGACGTCGCGCCCGTCCACGCGAAGGTTTCGCGCCTCACGGAAAAGGACGCGCCCTGTAGCCATACGTCTGTAGAAGTCTATAAATAGAAGGCCTCTACAGATTAGAAAAAAAACAATTCTTTTTCACTCTCTACTCTCTATTCCCACCAGTTAAAATACTCTCTATTCCCACCGGTTAAAATATTTCTTTCAAAATTGTTTAACGGGCTTGAAGCATATTGATTCTGGGTTCAAAGCCTTCTTTGATCCGTGCAAATCATCGAGGCAGAAGGAACGAGAGGCTGTTGTATCTCAGGAGTAGAACGCCATCCAAGCCTAGTGCACTGTAAGGCGGCGAAATCTACTTCAAGGAAAGTGACCAACATACCACGCCTCAGCATCTCGGGTTCCATTTTTCCTACTTTTACTTTTTTTTTAATTTTTTATTTTAGCCTATTACTGCCTATTATTTATTGAAGTAGAATAGTTTAGTTTTATTTCTGCTTCAAATTTATTGCCAACAATCTTGAAGTAGATTTCTACGTATAATAGGCTAGTAATTAGAGTTACCCCAATGGCCAATGCAAGTGACCCGGTTCCTCCTGAAAAGTTTAATGGAACTAATTTTAAGCGTTGGAGAGAGAAAATGGAAATCTTCTTAACCACGCTTGGATTATTTTTCATAATTTTTGACTCTCCTCCAAATGAGGATGAGAATGAACCGGCGAGGACTTGTAATTTAGAGGAATTTAGGAAGAAAGACTACCTGTGTAGGGGTAGGATTTTGTCCTATCTTTCTGATCCCCTCTTTGATGTCTATTGCACTTTGAAAACCTCTAAGGAGATTTGGGATGATCTTAATAAAAAATATGGTATCCAAGATGCCGGAATGGACAAATATACTGCTAGTCAATTTTTGTCTTATAAGATGGTAGACACAAAGCCCATAGTTGACCAAGCCCATGAGCTAACAGTGATTTATCATAAATTAGGCTTAAGAGGAATGGGTATAACTGAGAGCCTTCAAGTTGCTTGTACCATTGACAAGCTTCCACCTTCTTGGAAAGAATTTGGGTTGTCTCTAAAACATAAGACCGAAGAAATGAGCATGAAAACCCTACTATCTGCCATTAGGATCCAAGAGCAACATCTTGAGAAAGACAATGAGCAAATTATGAACCCTGAGTTTCTAACTAAGGTGAATTTTGTGGAAGGCCGGAATAAAACTTATAGGTTCAAAAACTCCAAATTTGAAAAGGGTGGACCTAAGAACAAAGGAAAATCAATGAAGCCAAAACACCAGATCAATAAGAATGATCGGAGGCCGATTTGCTACAATTGTGGAAAATCCGGTCATATGGCACGAGTATGCCGGATGAAGAAGAAGAAGTATCAGAACTATGAACATGCACCTCCTCAACCTGCCAATCCACAAACCAACATGGTGTTATCCAGTACTGGTCCTTCTAGTACTGATGTCGGTATGTAACTTTAAGTCCAGAGTTAAATTTGGCAATTCATTCTACCGATTGGTTAGTGGATACAGGTGCGAATGTTCATATGTGTACTGATCGTACCCTTTTTACTGTTTATCAGGTCCGGAGCGGCCTAACAGTGACTATGGAAAATTCTACCTCGGCACGAGTACTTGGAACTGGGAAAGTACTTCTAAGGCTTACATCTGGGAATGTACTTCCTCTATTTAATGTGTACCATGTACCCGAAGGAAGGAGGAATCTGATCAGTGGATCTCTTCTGATAAGGAGTGGCTATTCTTTGTTATTTCAATCTAAGAAAGTGATTATAACAAAGAATGGAACATTTGTAGGCAAAGGCTATGAGTGTGATGGCTTATATGTAATTAATAAAATGAATGATGTACCTTTGGATATTCCTTCTTATAGTAATAATAAAGTTATTCTTTCAGTATGTTCTTCATTTCTTTGGCATGCTAGATTAGGACATGTGAATAATAATACTATTAAAAGAATGATTAGTTCTGGTTTATTGCCTAATGTTTCATTAGATGAAAAAGAAAAGTGTCTAATTTGTGTTCAGTCTAAGCAACCTAGAAAACCATTTAAAATGGTAAATAGAAATTCCACCTTATTAGAATTAATTCATTCGGATGTATGTGAACTAAATGGAACTTTGACTAAAGGGGGAAGAAGGTATTTCATAACCTTCATAGATGATTATTCTAAGTATTGTCAAGTTTATTTGATGAAAACTAAAGATGAAGTAATTGAGATATTTAAGTCTTATAAATCTTTAGTAGAAAATCAACTTGACAAGAGAATAAAGATTCTCAGGTCAGATAGAGGAGGAGAATACACCTCTAATGACTTGAATGAATTCTGTAGAATTAATGGAATTCTACATGAAGTAACACCTCCCTATTCACCTCAGTCTAATGGAGTGGCTGAAAGGAAAAATAGGACTTTGCAAGATATGGTAAGATCTTTGCTTGCCAACTCAGGTTTACCTGAGGTTTGGTGGGGGGAAGCAGTGCTTACTGCATGTTTCTTGCTTAATAGAGTTCCATTTAAAGGTTCTAATGAATCTCCTTATGAACTTTGGAAAGGAAGAAAACCTAACCTAAGCTTCCTAAAAGTTTGGGGTTGTTTGGCTAAGGTTAATATTCCTTTAATTAAGAAAAGAAAATTAGGACCTAATACTTTTGATGCTATATTTCTTGGTTATTCTCTTAATAGTGCTACTTATAGATTCTTAGTCATTAGTTCTGATATTAATGGCATAGACAAGAATACTATAATTGAATCTAAAGATGCTTCTTTCTTTGAAGATGTTTTTCCTTTTAAGAATAAAATAGAAAAGCATATAATAGATAGATCTAATAATGCATCTTGTAGTTCACCTTCTAATGAAAATGAAAATGAACTTATTGATGTTAATGAACTTGGTAGAAGCAAAAGAATTAGGAAAAAGAAAGATTTTGGATCTGATTTTTATACCTTTATGGTTGAAGATGATCCTAAAACATATAAAGATGCCATGAACTCATTAGATTCTATGTTTTGGAAGGAAGCTATTAATAGCGAAATGAATTCACTTATGACTAATGAAACATGGTTTCTAACTGATTTACCACCTGGTAGTAAGGCTTTAGGTTGTAAATGGATCTTTAAAAGGAAATTAAGACCTGATGGTTCAATTGAAAAATATAAAGCAAGATTAGTTGCTAAGGGCTTTTCTCAGAAAGAGGGTATTGACTACTTTGATACGTATTCTCCTGTGATTAGGATAACTACTATCCGTACTTTAATTGCACTGGCTTCAATCCATAATTTGATTATCCATCAGATGGATGTCAAGACTGCCTTCCTCAATGGTAATTTAGAGGAAGAGATTTATATGGAACAGCCAGAGGGATATGTGGCTCAGGGACAGGAAAGAAAAGTTTGTAGGTTAGTCAAATCCCTTTATGGTTTAAAACAAGCTCCTAAGCAATGGCATAGAAAATTTGATGAAATAATTGTTTCTTATGGCTTTAAAGTAAATGAATCTGATAAATGCTTATATTCTAAGTTAGAAAATGATTCATGTGTTATCTTATGTTTATATGTTGATGATATCTTAATTTTTGGTACTGATATAAATATTGTAACTGATATCAAGAATTTTTTATCTAATAATTTTGATATGAAAGATTTAGGTCAGGCAGAGGTAATTCTTGGTAACAAAATTACCAGAATACCTAATGGTATAATCTTTGATCAATCACAATATATTGAGAAAATTTTGAAGAAATTTGATAAGTACAACTGTAAACCAGTGAGTACTCCTTATGAGCACGGTTTGAACTTGAAGTGCAACAAAGGTGATCCAGTAGCCCAAGAAAAATATTCTCAGATTATTGGGACACTGATGTATATTGCAAATACAAGTAGACCTGACATTTCCTATGCTACAGGAAAGCTCAGTAGGTTTAATAGTTGCCCTAGTCTTAGTCACTGGGAAGCACTGGACAGAGTACTTAGATACTTGAGAGGTACCATGTCTTATGGTTTACATTACTCAAGATTTCCCACTGTACTTGAAGGATACAGTGATGCTAGTTGGATCACTGATTCAATGAACCGAAAAGGAACTAGTGGATACATATTCATGTTGGGTGGTGCAGCTGTTGCTTGGAGATCATCCAAACAAACTGTGATCACCAGATCCACTATGGAGGCTGAGATTGTAGCCTTAGATTCTGCATCTCAAGAAGCACAATGGTTTAAGAATCTTATGTCAGAAATTCCTATTATGGAAAAGCCTATGCCTGCTATCTCTTTGTTATGTGACAATGAAGCTGCAATTAATACTTGTAGAAATACTGAATATAACAAAAGAAACAGAAGACACATTAGTGTGAGACATAAGACAATTAGATACCTAATTAAAAATGGTATCGTGACTTTGGAATTTGTTAGATCTGAAGGTAACCTAGCAGATCCTTTGACTAAAGGACTAGCTAGAAGCAAAGTCATAGAAACATCAAGGGGGATGGGACTGAAACCCATAAAGAATCATTGACAATGGCAACCCAACCTATTCTGACTGGAGATCCCAAGATGAAAGGTTCAACAGAAAAAACAAGTTGTTTAATGATTAGTTAGCACTATTATTAAAATGAGTTTATGTCATTTGGTCTCTCCCTATGATGTGAGTGCTAAATACAGCAGAGGTATACGAAAGAGTTTAAAACTCTGAATGAGTCCGAGTCTATGACAAGGTGCTGTGCTGCGAGCACCCTTGGAGGATTCACCTATGTGAGTGTGACTGTGTGGCCGCAGTCTATGGGGATAAGGGTTTAACCCCTAGAGCGCTCATGAAACTGAGATATTGGTGCATGAGGCCAAAAAGCACCACCTATGATGAACCCAGTATTTGCATTTGTCATGAGTGAAGTATATGGAAATTTGAACTAAAGGATTTGGTTCAAAGTTTTTTAGCTACCACTATTCCTTTCAGATGAAAGTATACTTTCACTAGGTAAAGGTTCAAAGCCGCAAGCTACCTTTATTGAAGTCGTGACATAAAAGCCCGGTATGACTATTTTTATAAAATCTTGAAAACATTTTAATCAGGTGGGGGATTGTTGTATTTATTAATGATTAAATGTTTTATATTATTACAATCCTTTGGTGGTATGGTTGGTTTATGTGTGGGGTTTGTTCTCACAAGATTGTGAGTTCGAGTAGTCTTGCACGAACGTAAAAGCAAGACGCGCCTTGCACGAACGTAAAAGCAAGTGCTTTTACGACCGTGCAAAAAGGGAGGCGCAGCAACGCGCTTCCACACGAAGGATCGCGCCCGTCCACGCGAAAGATCGCGCCCATCGCGCCCACGAGGACGTCGCGCCCGTCCACGCGAAGGTTTCGCGCCTCACGGAAAAGGACGCGCCCTGTAGCCATACGTCTGTAGAAGTCTACAAATAGAAGGCCTCTACAGATTAGAAAAAAACAATTCTTTTTCACTCTCTACTCTCTATTCCCACCAGTTAAAATACTCTCTATTCCCACCGGTTAAAATATTTCTTTCAAAATTGTTTAACGGGCTTGAAGCATATTGATTCTGGGTTCAAAGCCTTCTTTGATCCGTGCAAATCATCGAGGCAGAAGGAACGAGAGGCTGTTGTATCTCAGGAGTAGAACGCCATCCAAGCCTAGTGCACTGTAAGGCGGCGAAATCTACTTCAAGGAAAGTGACCAACATACCACGCCTCAGCATCTCGGGTTCCATTTTTCCTACTTTTACTTTTTTTTTAATTTTTAATTTTAGCCTATTACTGCCTATTATTTATTGAAGTAGAATAGTTTAGTTTTATTTCTGCTTCAAATTTATTGCCAACAATATTTTCAGGGAGGCAAATGGTGGTGGTATCATGCATGGCTAGTCATTCTGTGGACACCATCTGGGAGAGTGTCTTCAACTCCTGCTCAGCTTTCAAATATGTTATACTTGGATTCTTCAGGATGCATTTATAATAGGGTGAGATAACCCACCCGCTTCACCAACAAAAAGAAAAAGAAAAAGAAAAAGAAAAAGAAAAGATACCAGCATCATGCATGCGCGTTTGACATTGCTAGCAACTTCAAACAAAATTTGTTTTGCTGACTTTCATCCAGCACACTAATTCAGACTAGACGAGGAAAAAGAGGGGGAAGAGACATAATTTTGTCCGACTAGAGGAGTGATGTGGTGGGTTTTGAAAGGGAGGAAGAGATTTGTAATTTTTCTTTCTTTTATTGTTCTAAGACAAACAAGGAGAAAAACACTCTCCAATCCGCGGTTTCATTGGTCTTCTTATAGACATGCTTAGCCTGGAAGGCAATATCTCCGTCTACTATGGCCCAAATATTCCGGAGCAAAAAGATAGAGCCAACATGTTTCTTTATCCATATACCTATTTAGCTAAATTTGATTTTTTTTTTTTCTTCTTCTTCTTGTTTCTTTTATCCTTTTTGTGGAAGATGAATTTAAAACAAGTAGAACCTATCTGCATATGGTGACACGAAAGTTCAAAGTGGTTTTTTTGAGCCCACATGTAGATATGGATAAGAATTTAGTCAGACATGATAACCTAACAGCCAGGGTTAAAGCCAATGCCACTCAAACATGTAGAGATGAAATTCCTGAACGTCGGCAGACGATCTCTAGAATTCTAATCATCGGTCGCAAGATCAGTATGATACTGCGGTGTGGTCATCTGCATCTTGAAGTGGAAATTTTATCTGTTTATTTCAGATTTACCTTTGAGATCAGCATATGAAAGCACCGAGATTAAGCATCAGGGAATGCAGATATTAGCAGTACAATTGTACAAATTAAAGAAATCAGAAGAATTAGCATCTCTCTCAGATATCTGATAAGTGCCACCCCCATGCTAGTTTATTAATGAATACAGGAACCGCAATAATATGGATGAGCTCAACTTCAGAGATTCATCTTTGGGGAATTTATGACTTCCTCAACTTCAAAGCATAGCCATGCTTCGGAGTCCAGCACAACAATCTGTTGAATTAAATCAAATAATTTAAAATTTTGAAAACCAAATTGGTTAACGGCTAAGTGGCAAGCATCCGTGCACAAGCAAGAAAACAAACATGGAAAATTTTTCAAAAAAAGCAAACCATGACAAGTGTCATGCATCCAGTACAAGAGCAAGCATGGAAAAGCTCCTCGAAGAAGGAAGGAAGCATGAACGGCCAATATGCAATAAGCCGAAAAATCAAAGAAGCACAAGAAGATACGTCATCAATCCGCAGAAGGGGAATCTTTTTCTTTTGACGTGCCTGAGCCTATATAAAGGGCTCTAGGAATCATTTCAAAGCACAATCAAAAATTTTCTCTTCTTCCTATTCCAAGAATCTTAGATAAAAAGGGTTCTAGGGATCATTGGGGAGAAAAGAAATAAAGAAAATTTTTCTTCTCCTCATAATTTTTCTAAGTTTCTTTTGAGCTATCTGCAAGCGTGAACGTGCTTTTCTTTCTTCCCTAGAGGCGCACTGATGGGAAAGACGTGGTTCTGTATTGGGTCGTCGTATCTCTAGGAGATCTATGCCAGCAGACCCATGGGTGGGGGGCATAAACTTTCCTGGGACAGCGCATCAGCGTGTTTCGATCCACAGGTCATCTTCTCTCTCTTTCTTCATTTTATTATTATATTGTCAAGTTAATTATTTGCAAGTTTATTCTTCTTATTTATTATTTTTGAATATTAGAAATATTTAATTTATCAATTATATTTGTGCATCTAGGCTAACAATCCAGAAAAGTTTATCTACTGTTAGCACTAGATTTTAGATTGCAATATTTATTAAATATTTTGCTGCATAATTATAAATTATTCTATTTTAGCTGTTACACATTTATGCTAGCTTTAGTTTAGTACTTAATTTTTCAAGCAAAATATTAGATTGCTTAACCTCCAAGAGGTTTATTAATACCTCCATTTGGACTTCTTACAGAGTAATTTCCAGATTCCATGCAAACGGAAATTCGAAAATTGGTTAATTCATAGGAGCTAGCTTAATATTGCACTTAGGATAAAATTGAACGATATCTAGTGAAATTATCTATTGAATAACGGTGTCTAAGAAAAGTTTGTCAAAAAGGCATACGTGCTTAAGAAAGGCTGGTACTTAAGTGAGCCAAGTGCTTCACTACCGATCTGGAGCCGATCTGGCTGTTATTCTTTAGATTTTTCAATTAGACATCTAAAGTTCAAATTAGATATCGGTGCAATAATTTGATATAAACCTTCTTATTTTTACATGTGTCAAAATTATGTTAAGCTACAAATCAGTCTTTTTAATTTATTTTCACGTAGCAATTTATATTTGTTGGGTCGCTGTTACTCTGATAAGGAGTCAAGAAAAGGACAGGGGATGGGTGTTCAATCGACCACATTGGAGGTTGAGCTAGTGTGCACGTCATTGCTTGTCAAGTCTCAATCACGCTCCCCAAACGAACTTTGGAGTTCTAAGAAATTGGTTCATAATATGATCGCATTCAAATCTTAAGAAACGTTGAAGGCACTACAAGAAACTTGGATATTAGCGACTCTTATTTGCCGACGCTTATTCCAAGCGTCGGCAAAAAATTTTTCCCGTCAACATTTGCCGACGCTTTTTAAAAGCGTCGGCTAATAACGACGCTTAAAAGCGTCGTCGAACTTTTAACGACGCTTTTTAGCGTCGTTAAATACCGACGCTTTTTTGCGTCGTTAAATAACGACGCTTTTTAGCGTCGTTAAATAACGACGCTTAAAAGCGTCGTTAAAAGCGTCGTCGGAATCCAAAAAATCACCTCATTTTAGTCCCACATCGGCAGATTTGAAAAAAAAAAAAACTGTTTATATAGCCAAACCCAACCCTTCCGCACAGATGGAATAAAGGTACTGATCGAGGAGGTTGTTTATATTTCTGAAGGGAGGAGAAGGGAGGAGAAGATGCAGACCGTAATTGATAATTTTTTTGGCAAATGGTAATTCGCGACGCTTTAAAGCGTCGGTAAAGCGCGACGCTTAAAAGCGTCGTTAAATTGGAATTAGCGACGCTTTTAAAAGCGTCGGAAAATATTTTTTCCACTGTAGCATAGGCGACGCTTTACCGACGCTTTGGAAAGCGTCGGGATGGTTTCTAACGACGCTTAAAAGCGTCGCTAATAGCCAAAAAAAGCGTCGCTAATGTCCAAGTTTCTTGTAGTGAGGCTATTTTACAGGCAAAGATTTTATTAGAGGCATTAAAATTAGTAATTTTTTAAGAGATTATTTATTTTAGAATTATTTTATATGGAAAAGGAATTGTTAAATTTGGCAGTACGATGATCAAGGAAAACATTTTAGAATTATTTTTAGAATTACAAGCTTAAGTCATGGTTCTTTGCTTGTAGGGACCGTAACAACAAAAGCTTGTATCATCATTTTCTTTTATGTGGTGGCTTCCTTACTGGCAAAAGTTTTTGGTTGACTAGGCCTTAATTTTCAGGGGGTTCGTTATAAGAGTTTGTATTAGTTTAGCATCGTATATTGTATGAAAAAAAAAATTGGCCAAGTTTGTACTCACAGCATCCATGACCTCCCTAATAGCCATACCATATTAATTAATTCATTTGGACCCAACTTCTTATTTGATACTCCCTAAAGCACAGCCAACTCACGTGGCAATGTCATGGATTGCAACCTAGCTTTTTCATGTCACCTTGTCGTGCACTCGTCAATTAAGTATGCATATCAAATTAGAATTTGTAAAAGTTAATGCACTTGAACTTAATCCCAAAATCAGAACTTAAGAATAATGACAAATGTGAGATATGTGTCGAGGCCAAATTACCTAAAAGTCTCTTTCATTCCGTAAGTAGAGATTTTGATCTCCTTGAACTCATACATAGTGATGTATGTGACTTAGGAAGAACCTCAAGGGATAGAAATAAATATTTTATAACTTTCACAGATAACCTTTCTAGATACTGTCACCTCTAACTTATTAAAGCTAAAAATGAGGTCTTAATAAAAATCAAAGTATATAAAGCAGAGGCTGAAAACCAACCAGATAAAAAGATTAAAATCTTAAGAGGTGAATATGCCTTATTTGAGCTGACCCAGTTCTGTGAAGAACATGGGATAATTCATGAAGTGACAGCTTCTTATTCACCTCAATCTAATGGAGTAGCTGAGACAAAGAATAGAACCTTAATGGATATGATTAACTCTATGTTAAATAGTTCCGGTGCACCAGAAAATCTTTGGGGAAAGCACTAGTAATTACATTTTATATCTTGAATAGAATTCCATTCAAACATCATGATAACCATATAAAATCTGAAAACATAGAAAACCTAACTTAAAATACTTAAAAGTTTGGGGGTGCTTAGCTAAAGTAAGAATTTCAGAAAATAAAAGAAAAAAAATTGGACCCAAAATAGTAGATGCAATATTTATAGGATATGCAATTGAGAGTAATGCTAATAGATTTTTAGTATTTAACTCTCAAATAAATGAAATTAATAACAACACCATAATGGAAGCAAGAGATGCAATCTACTTCAAAAGTATATTTCCCTCTAAAATAAGGATAAATGATCAAATAAATACCAATAATAATTTAGGGACTAGTTCTAGCAGAACAAGATTTAGAGAAGAAGAAAAAGAAGAAACTGAACCTAGAAGAAGTAAAAGAACTAGAGTTGAAAAGAACTTTAGAGAAGACTACTACACATTCCTAATAGAAAACACTCCTACTTCTTTAGAGGACGCCTTGAAATCTCTAGATGCCCCTTTCTGGAAAGAAGCAATAGATAATGAAATGCAATCCATAAACCAAAACCACACTTAAAAATTGGCAGACCTACCCCCAGAAAGTAAACCCATAGGGTGTAAATGAATCTTTAAGAAGAAACTTAGGCCAGATGGAACTACAGACAAATATAACGTTAGGTTAGTAGCCAAAGGTTTTACTCAAAAATCTGAAATTTACTTCTTTGATGTTTATGCCCCTGTAGCTAGAATCACTACCATTAGGATTCTTGTTGCCTTAGCTTCCATTCATAAGTTGGTTATACATCAAATGGATGTTAAAACCGCTTTCTTGAATGGAGACCTAGATGAAGAGATCTACATGAACCAACCCGAAGATTTCATTGTCCCAAGTCAAGAGAAAAAGGTATGTAGGTTGATTATATCTCTTTATAGTCTAAAACAAGCCCCCAAACAATGACATCTTAAATTTGATGAAATAATCCTAACTAATGGATTTAAAATTAATAACACAGATGAATGTGTATATTATAAAAAGAAGAATAACAAAATTATAATCTTATGTCTATATGTAGATGATATCCTAATTTTTGGAGCAGACTTAGAAATTATTAATGAAGTAAAACAATTTTTATCTCTAAAATTTGACATGAAAGATTTAGGAGAAGCAGACCTAATCCTTAATACTAAAATCATGAAGAATGAAGATGAAATAACTTTATCCCAAAGCCATTATGTGGAGAAGATTCTTAAAAAAGTTTCACTACTCTGATTGTTATCCTGTATCTACTCCCTATAATCCATCTCTTCATCTAAAGAAAAACTTAGGTGATCCAGTTAAAATCAAAGCTTGTATGCCCAAATCATTGGTTCTTTAGGATTTTTTGTAAATTATACCAGACTTGATATTGCATACTCTGTGAACCGACTGAGTAGATATACTCACAATCCTAATAATGATCATTGGACTGCTCTAGAAAGAATTCTCAGGTACCTTAACGGTACTATATCTTTGGGATTACACTATTGTAGTTATCCTGCTGTTCTGAAAGGCTATAGTGATGCTAACTGGATCAGTGATATAGTTGACACCAAATCCACCGCTAGTTTTGTCTTCCTTTTAGGAGGTGCAGCTGTATCATGGAAGTCTACCAAACAAACTGTAGTGGCTAGGACCACCATAGAATCTAAAATGATTGCCCTAGATACCACTAGCATTGAGGCCGAGTAGCTTAGAGATCTACTGATAGATTTGCCTCTTGAGACTTCACCATTACCTTCTATATCTATTCATTGTGACTGCATATCTGCTATAGATAAATGCAATCAAGAAAATACAAATGTGAAAATGAATAGGCACTTGAAAGTGCACCATAAATCATTGAGATACAAATTAAAGAATAACTTTATTGCACAAAATTTTGTAAGATCCGAAAGGAATCCAGCTGATCAGCTTATCAAAGGATTATCTAGAACAGTGGTTCTAGAATTGTCGAGGGGGATGGGGCTAAGCCCATAAGTAAAGTCACCACGGTGGTAACCCAACCTGAAAAGGTTCAATGAGTACAAACAAGCTAAATAGGTGACTAATGAGGAGCACTATTTGTTCCCATCCCTAGGGCAACAGTGCTCATAAAAAGCAAGAGTTAGGTTGAGTTTTTACTCTTAATGAATCCGAGACCCATGAGGCAGGGTACCTACTTGCTCGTACTTTTTTTAGAATTCACCTATATGCGTGTAGTTGTGAGGCCGCGACTGTGGAAAGTGGGCTGTTTCCTAATAACACACATGAAGAGATACCTGCGCATGGCCGTAAAGCGCAAACCCGCTTCGAGCATGTTCACGCTATATTATGTGTGATGTTGATGAAATCTGAGCCATGGATCAAGGTTCAAGGCATAGTCCACCTTGGCTCCACAGAGGTAACACTACAACAAATGTTGGTTTTGCCGACTTACTTTTTCCGACGCTAGGGGAAAGCGTCGGTAAAGGTTGGCTCACAGCCAACCTTTCCCGACGCTTTGGGTTAGCGTTGGAAAAGCGAAACAAACAACGACGCTATAAAGCGTCGTTATAAGTTTAAGAAACAACGACGCTTATAAGCGTCGTTAGAAACCTTACACTACAACGAATGGGAGTTTTGGCGACTGTGTTTTCCCGACGCTAGGGAAAGCGTCGGAAAAGTTTGGCCCAGCCCAACCTTTGCCGACGCTTTTAGTAAGCGTCGGTAAATCCAAAGAAACGACGACGCGTTGAAGCGTCGGTCAAAGATTTAGAAACTACGACGCTTAAAAGCGTCGTTAGGAAACATTAAACCCCCAAACCGGCCCCGTCTCCTCCATTTTTATCGGTCGAGGCCCTTTCTATCAGTCGATGCCCTAGCTCCATCGCCGACTTCTCAGCTCCATCGTGATCCGTGGCTTCCCCGCTGCCGTCTTCCTCCTCCTTCTCTGAGGTAAGCCTCCTCCTTCTCCTCATCCTCCTCCTCCTCCTTCTCGTCCTCCTCCTCTTCTTTGTTTTCAGGGCTTGCAAACTGATCTCACCTCCATCCGTAGCCTCGATCGGCGATCGAAGATTCCGCTTCTCCGCCGCCGTCGACCTCGCCGTCGTCTGAGGTAAGCCTCCTCCTCCTCCTTCTCTTCCTCCTCCTCCTCCTCCTCCTGTTTGTTTTCTTCTTGTCTTTAACGCTTGCCCGGCCCCCTCTCCTCATCCTCTCTCGGTCGATGCCCTAGCTGCGCGCCGACATCAAACCTCCATCCCGAGCCCTAGCTACTCGGCGGTCGTCTGAGGTAAGTGATCCTCATACTCTCTTTTAACATTTATTAATTGCATATTGATTGTTTAGTCCGAGCCTGGTACACCGAATGCATTTTGTTTTTCAGGCAGTATCAGGAATTTTCCCTAATTCCTGTAGGGAAAATTCTTCACCAGTTGAGGGAGATGCAGATACAAATCCCCTCTTCTTTTACATTTTAATAGTAAAAAAAGAGGTAAAAAAGTAGGCAGTTGGGAACTGGGAGCTTTCCAGGGTTTTGAGGGTAATAGCCTTAAAGTAAACAGGGCTATGTGAGACAGATGGGGCATGAGATGTGGCATATTTCTGTCAAGTAGGTGGACATGCCAATTTCCGGCATTTTTCTGATATTTCATCCAGGCCATGGACAATTCTAGCATTGATCAGAAAGTTGCATAATATTTGTTTGTTGTGCTTTGTTTATGAGTCTTTTGTCAAATATTTGTTTGTTGTGCTTTGTTTATGAATCTTTTGCCACTAATTCATATAAGGTCTACCTTGTCATATCACATTATTATAAACCAGAGCTTGGCACTTGAGGTGCATGTGAGGGTAAGAATAAAAAAAATAAATAATAGTTCTAATCCATGCCTAAATGCTTAATAAATACATTCTCACTCTTAGCCAGTAAAATCCTCTTGTTTCTCTCCCTTAAGCAAGAGCTACTAGGGGTATATTTAATTTGAAGAGGATAAAAATAGAGCGCTGCATTGACTAATAGATGGTAATGAAAAAGATTCACGAATGGTGGACAAAATCTTAGTAACTTATATTTTAATAGTGGAGATTTTTCGAACGTGATACTACTAAGATACTTCTACATCACATTAACATCATAACATTCCCAAGCGAAAAAAAATTCTTTTCTTCAATCCTGGAATTCAAACACAGTGCTTGTGATTTTTAAGATCTCATGACAATTGGCAAATCTTTGCAATTTCAAACACTAACTATATTCCCTCTTCTTTTATTTTTTTAATAGTAAGTGTGGTGGTATGTGTTTTTGTATGAGTATGTGTGTTTTTTTAATTGTTCATTTTCTCCAATAGTTTTTTGCAAGAGCATATGTAGGTATGTTTTGGTAGGTCTTTATAATGTTGGGCTGCATGGGGTTGGCCTTAGCTAAATCAATGGGCTACGTATTGTGTCTCTTATAGGGCTTTGATTGCTTGTGTCTCTTTTTGTACCATGATTTCGTATTGGTGATTCATACCCTAATTTTGTTTATTATTTTTTTATATTACTTGCAGTTCAATCAGTATTTTAATAGAATGGACAAAAGTTGGATAAATAAGTCGAGATCCAGTGCCGAATATTTGAATGGAGTTCAGAATTTTGTTAAATTTGCTTCTGAGAAATCTGAAATGAATGGGAATATTTTTTGTCCATGTCAAAAATGTGTAAATTGTTATGCTATCGCTCCACAAATTGTTGAAGAACATTTGGTATGGAATGGTTTTCTGAAGGGTTATACAGAATGGATATTTCATGGAGAGTCTAAATTATCGTCTTCATCTAACCAACCCTTAGTTATAGAACACACTGCTAGTATTGGATCTAGTAACACAGACAGAAATCCTGTTGTAGAAGATGATATGAGGGGCTTACTCAGAGATGCTCTTGAACATAATATTAAAAATTTAACAGATTTTAGTGGAGAGCAAGAAGGAGCTCCAATAGGTGATGAGCATACCGTTACTGAATCTATACATGTTGAGGAACCTATATACTCTGAAGATAACACAACTCGGTATCATAACTTGCTGAAAGATTGTGATAAAGAACTATATCCGGGTTGTAAGAAATTTACGAAGATTTTTTTTATGGTGCATTTATTTCATTTGAAATATTTGAATGGATGGTCTGGGAAGTCTTTTACTATGCTTCTTCAATTATTAAAAGATGCATTTCCAGAAGGTGTTATTTTGCCGTCAACTTCTTATGAAGCCAAAAAACTAGTAAAAGACTTAAATCTTGGATATGAGAAGATTCATAGTTGTCCAAATGATTGTATTTTATATCGTGGTGATAATATTAATGAAGATTCGTGCCGAACATGTGGGTCTTCACGATGGAAAAAACAAAATGAAGACGGGCATGATTTGTCGAATGAAGTGGATGCTACACAGTCTAAAAAAATTCCGGCTAAAGTTTTGAGGTATTTTTCTCTCATACCTAGATTGAAAAGGATGTATGCATCATCAAAGACGGCTTCCTTAATGAGATGGCATGATGAAGGACGTACAAGGGATGGAATGTTAAGACATCCAGCGGATAGTTTAGCATGGAAAGCATTTGATGATAGGCATCACGAATTTGCTTCTGATGTTCGCAGTGTAAGGCTGGGTTTGGCAACGGATGGATTTAATCCATTTCGAACGATGAGTTCTACATACAGCACTTGGCCAGTTGTTTTGGTTCCATATAATTTACCACCATGGATGTGTATGAAACAGTCTTCACTCATTCTGTCAATGGTTATTCCCGGTGATAAGAGCCCAGGTAATGATATAGATATTTTTCTGCAGCCTTTAATAGATGAATTGAAAAAGCTATGGCAGGGTGTTGATGCATTTGATGCTTTCACTGGCCGAACATTCAAATTGCGTGCAGCTCTTATCTGGACAATCAATGATTTTCCTGCATATGCTAATGTATCCAGTTGGAGCACTAAGGGGCGTATTGCATGCCCTTCTTGTGGAGATTTAACTCATTCATATTGGTTAAAACATGGAGGAAAATTCTGTTATATGGGTCATCGAAGATGGTTAGAAGCAAATCATCCATTTCGACATCAGAATAATCAGTTTGATGGTACTATAGAGTTGCGATCTGCACCTATTCCACCAACTGGAACTGAAGTTCTTAAACAAACTCATGGCACTAACTATATACTTGGTAAGGCATTCAACAGTTCAAAGAAGCGGGGATGGGGGGATGTTGGCAGCTCAGTGACACAGGTTTTTGAGGACGCTGACAACTTCGAGAATGATGACAGTATTTATGAACAGGAAAATGACGATGGCACAAACTCGGTATCTACACAGAAGCAGTTATGGAAAAAAAGGAGCATTTTCTTTGAATTACCTTATTGGGAGTATAATCTTCTTCGACATAATCTTGATGTCATGCATATAGAAAAGAATGTTTGTGATAATTTGATTGGAACAATGTTAAATCTTGAAGGAAAGACTAAAGACAACTTGAAAGCGCGTCTTGATTTGAAAGACATGGGCATAAGACAAGAGCTTCATCCGAAAGAACAACCCAATGATAAATATTTTATACCTCCTGCATGTTACACAATGTCTACTCCAGAGAAAGATCTTTTTCTAACGGTTTTGAAAAATATGAAGGTTCCAGATGGGTATGCATCGAATATTTCAAGATGCGTTAATCTTAAAGAGCGAAAACTTACGAATCTTAAAAGTCACGATGGCCATATTTTGATGCAAGATATCTTCCCATTGGCTTTAAGATCATCAACACAGAAACAAGTTCTTGCAATTGTGACTCAGTTATCATCCTTCTTTAAGGCATTATGTTCCAAAGTTCTAGATCCCAAGGAGCTTGATCAATTGGAGTCTAATGTTGCACTAACACTGTGCCATATGGAGAAGATCTTTTCTCCTGGGTTTTTTACTATTATAGTTCATCTACTCATTCACTTAGCGGCGGAAGCTAAACTTGGTGGACCGGTTCACTACCGATGGATGTATCCTATTGAGAGGTGATATTCTAAACTCTAATGTCCATATTTATTATTAATATGAATATATATCCTATTATCTTCCTCGATGTTGATGTTGAGCATTAAAATTTACTGTTGAAGGTATCTTGTGCGCTTAAAGGAATATGTACGCAATCGAGCCTATCCCGAGGGATCGATTGCGGAGGGATATATTGCTGATGAGTGTTTGACATTCTGCTCGAGATACCTTGAAGGAGTTGAAACTGCTTTTAATCGACCACAAAGGAATTACGATATTATACATAATGCAGAGGAGTACAAGTTCTCATCTGGTGGAAGATTTGTGGGGAAAGCTGAAAGTACTGTAATTCATCATAAATTATTGGCACAGGCACATCGTTATGTCTTACTTCACAGTGACTTAATATCCGAGTATCGCAGGTCAGTATGGTTATAACAAATCACAATTTACTGTCATATCAGATATAATATTCAAAACAAATAATTTTTTTCTCGTGCAGAGATTTTTTAGTGGCTCAACGAAGCGCCAACAATAACATTCATCCTACCCCAAGGATTGAGCAAAGATGGTTGGTTGAGTTATTTCCCGAATGGTTATTAAAACAGGTTAGACGTTGAATCCTATTAGGTCTTTTATTATATTCTACGATCGGAACTGTGTAAAATTAATTATTATCTGACTTAAATTTTTTAGGTACCGACCATGATGGAGAGACATTGTTCCAATGAATTAATAGTCCTTGCTCGAGGTCCGAACAATATTGTCAACAGATATGATGGGTTCATTATAAATGGTTTTAAATTTCATACAAAAAAACGTGAAAAATTTAGAAAAACACAAAATAGTGGAGTTATGGTTGAGGCGGACGGAAAAATTTATTATGGTGCCCTAACAGATGTTTATGAGTTGGATTATTACAGAAACTTTAAGGTAGTATTATTTCAATGTGATTGGGTGGATATAAACTCATCTAGAGGTTTGAGGCAAGATATAAATGGCTTCACACTAGTAAATTTTTCAAGGTTGATACATACTGGTGTGCTATTGAAAGATGACCCATTTGTTTTTTCATCTCAAGCTCAACAAGTGTTCTTCGTGCAAGACTCTAAAGATAAAGATTGGTCTGTTGTTATTAAGACTAAACCTAGAGACTTGTATGATATGGGAAAAGGGTTAACAGAGGAGGATGATGAGACTTACACTCAGTGTATGCCTTTTAATGTTCCGCCAATTGATGAACTGAATTCTACTAGTTTGGTTAGGATGGATGTTGAATGAGAGCTGGCTAGTTTCTTAATGGTAAGTAAAACATTAGTTTTATGCATTAAATTATTTTGCAATTTATAAATTATTTCTATACTTTTAATATTTAACTAATATTGATTCTTTTTTGTGCATACTAGATTACAATATGCCGCGAGGAAAACGTTTCAGAGATATTGAGTTTCAGCACACATCCGTGGGACCAAAGACTCGTATACAAAAATTAACAAACAATTGGCATTTTTTTCGATCAAAAGTCCAATGTTGATCTTCAAAAAGAACAACTTTTATTATATTTTTTTCATATGTGTGAGGATGGTAGTATTCCTTAAACCCACTTGTTACGAGATATCTATTTTGGCGAGGTGTCTGTTTGACAAAGGAGGCTTCAGCTTTTGTCATGTATCTTTGCTGTTGTGTTTTTATTCCGGATTTTCAGATATCGTAACTTTTTTGCTTATATTGTTGATTGAGTTCTTTATTATGTGTGACTGCAAGTATAGGCAACCTAACAAATGACAAGGAGAGCTCTTTCCTACATCAAATGCTTCTTTTATAAGAATATTAAAAGTAATGTACTTTTAATATTTAACTAATATTGATTCTTTTTTGTGCATACTAGATTACAATATGCCGCGAGGAAGACGTTTCAGAAATATTGAGTTTCAGCACACATCTGTGGGATCTACTTCTGATCGTTCCCAGCAGCCCGATGAGCCCCATACTCAGTCCGGGTCCCAGTCGGAGCACGCTCCACCTGCAGATCGTCCAGACACGGATGACGTGGACGTCCTGGGTAATTTGATTTACAATCCTTTGCCTTTAAATCATTTGCCTTTAAAAAAGTACATTACATATGGCATATTTGATGATTTTGGATATTGGAAGTATTTTGAAAAATATATTTCCATTTGGACTGCAAACCGAATGCATTGAAATTGGAATGAAAGGTTTTATTCAATTTATGCTGGTCTGTATTGTAAAAGGTCTTACAGGCACTAAGCCAACCTTCCCTCTTGGATGGATTACTTTGTCGGCTTATGCCCATAGGCAGGATTAGGTCTGCCTATGCTCAGTAATCGACAGGCTAATGTAAAAGTGCTTGCTATACACTGTGATGAAAATAAAGTAAGATGTGCTGGACCTGGTGAGAATGTCCAGGTCAAATTGTCAGGGATTGAAGAAGATATCTTGGCTGGTTTTGTCCTTTCAAGCATTGGTATGTATTAGTTTCTTATATAAACCTAGTCTCAAAAGCATACAACTTAAATTGGTGTTCTCTGATAGTGCTTGGAAGATGCTTCTATATTTTATTTTGGATATCTATGCAAATAATGCTAAACTATCGACTTCAGTATGTAGTTAGAAAATAATGATATGAAGATGAGAAAGTTATGACCCTTAAATCTAAAAGAAAAATATTGGGGTGAGAGGATCTAGAGGATTTGCTACTTTCATTTTTTGTGTGGATCTTCTTACATTGCAATTTATTTTACTGTAATTCATAAATTATTTATATTCA
The DNA here is from genome assembly GCF_009389715.1 of Phoenix dactylifera. Lineage (NCBI taxonomy): Eukaryota > Viridiplantae > Streptophyta > Magnoliopsida > Arecales > Arecaceae > Phoenix > Phoenix dactylifera. Next base: position 8,833,351 of record NC_052398.1, on the reverse strand, counting down.
CCTGAAGTCTGATACAGAGAATTACTCCTGAACTGACATTATTAGATTTGTAATTTATTCTGCAGACACCACCATTTCCGGCTATATAAATTCTTAATGGACAGTCTAATGAAGCCATGAATATATTTGTTAGAACTGATGGGCAAATAACAATCTTCTGAATTCATTTATATAGGATAGATTGATTAAGAAAGATTTTGTAACAAAAGAGGTTTAACTAGCAATGATAAGCCATTTGGATGCTGCAAGCACCTGCCAGAAATGATCAGTCTTATAGGACACACTTTGACAGTGTATCCATGCATGGGACTTGAAGCTCTCAATATCCTTGTAACTACTGAGCTGTGGGCGTGAACACATATATAGATAATTGCTAATGGATGATGATAGATTAACTCTTATTTTATTGTGATCTTTAATGTGCCTATTGATTTAAACAGGTCTTCTTCCTCCGTCATTTCAATGTTGTCCTGATAAGGGCATAAACAGATTAGATTTTGTTTTGTTTTGTTTCTATTATTGTGCCTTCTGGTGACCTGATGGTTGTCAAGGAATTTTAAGGAAGCCTGATCTCTATTTATAATCTATGCATGCCAAATCTTTATTAGGGATGTGCCATGATTGGTTGGACCTGTTCTTAGGATCCGCTGTTTCCCCTGGGGAGGGAAATGGGGTAGATTTTGATAGAAATGAACAGGTGAAGCAGCAGTCAAAACTTTTGGTTCAGTGATATTGGTGCTTACCTAGCTTCTGTTTTTGCAATTGGGACATCTGTTTCTGATGATCTCGTGCTTTCCTTTGGTGGGTCCCCTCAAGGGAAGTTGTAAAGGTGGTCCATTCACTCTTCTCACTCAGCAACCAGCCATTTTGTTCACTGATGGTTGGGTGACCATCAGTGATTTTTTATTCATATTTTTTTATTCATATTTTGTTCACTGAGGTTTTGTTCATATTTTTATTCTGGCTTGTTGATTTTTTGAATGCTATAATTATAAGTCAAGGATGTTTAATTCGCTCTGATCAATTGCTCCTTGACTTATGAGTTCATTCCAGTTCTAACTATTTTGCTTTAAATCATTTGCTTTTAATGGCTAGATGTTCATTCCAGTTCTAATTATTTTAAATCATTTGCCTTTAATGGACTTCTTATTTTATAGATGGACTAGGGAGAGTGAGGAGAACACGAGGGCCCACTCGAGCACGGGACGTATGGAGCCTACCTGAGGATGAAAAGATTGTCGTCCATTGCAACGAACTAGGGCAGCCCATCAAGAATGCTGCAAGCATTTTATCAACTTTTTTAGGATCGGTTGCGCGGAAGGGACAATTGTGTCCACTCAACTATACGAAATGGAACGAAATGCTTCCTTCGTATAAGGTTGAGCTTCTTAGAGTTGTTGAGGTAAAGAATTGAATTTGCCTACTATCTTCAATTATTTTTTGATTTAACATTGATATAACATTTTTGACTTTGATGTAGACAAAGTTTGTCCTTCCAGCAAATAGCCATGATTGGGTGCTGAAGTCCGTCAACCGCAAATGGAAAGAATATAAGGCGAAGCTAAAGGCGGATTGGAAGCACGAGGGCATGACTGAAGAGGAGGTGGCCCGTGTTTGTCCTCCAGATGTAATCTCTCATCAGTGGAGGGAGCTTGTCCACTACTGGTTTTCCGAGAGAGCTCAGGTTGTGTATATTTTTTCAATACCTTAGATTGTATTTACTATTATTATAGATTAAAAATTTATACATTTTATGCATTACATTGTTTATTGTTTTTCGGAGAAGATATATTCCAATATTGGTAGAGCTGCTCGAGCATCACAGACTGTTCCTCACACTTCAGGCTCCATGAGTTATGCGAGGCGTAGAGCTGAATTCGTAAGCTTTCTTGAAATAATTTAAATTTATTTTAAATTATTCTATCATGTATACTCTTGAAATATACTTTTTGTTGTAGATGGATGATAATGGGAGGGAGCCTGGTAGGGTGGAGTTTTATAGGATGACTCACACCCACCGAGATGGCAGCTTTGTCCGGGAGGAGTCAAGAGATATAGTTGTATGTATTCATCTTTGGCTTGTGCTGTATTTTTTTTGGTTTTATTATTGGCATACATTAATTTGAATTTTTTTTGGAGAGATATAAGATAGGGCAACAAATCTTATTTCGGAGCGCGTCGGGGGGTCATCATCATCCGACGCGACCCATAATATTGAAGCTGAAGTGCTCGCTGAATTGATGGGCCCAGAGCGTTATGGTCGAGTGAGGGGTTACGGCGTTGGAGTTACCCCCACTCAGTTGTCTTCAGTGGGCACATATACAAGAAATGCCAGAGAATCTAGTAACACTGCAGAAGTTCGTCGGCTTCAAGCAACTATTGATGAGTTGAAGCAAAACCAAGCAAATTTGCAGTCTCAGCTTACGAATATTTCTTCCATGTTACAACGGTTTCTCCCTTCTCAGGTAAATAACTATATATATTTTAATATTTTATATATTATCAATTATGATATATGAGTTAATGTATCACATTATTCTTAACTTCTAAAGTTTTTTTTTTTTTTTTGTAGATTCCTGATACTTCAAACGCTAGTAGAGATGATGATGGAGCTGAATCCCGTCCCTGATGCATTCTAGATTATCTTTTATGAGTTTGATATGTATATGTTTCTGCTTTTTCAGAGTACATTGTAATTTGCTTTTTCAGAGTACATTGTAATTTGCTTTTTCAGAGTACATTGTAATTTGTATGGCAGCTTTTCTGATATATGAGTCAAAAACATGGAGTTTTAATCAGATATATCAATATTCATATTTTGAATGATCTGAGTATTTGTGTCAATGTATCAATGTAATACAGGTTCATATTGTTATAATATAGGTTTTGTAATTTGTATTTTATAATACTGATTATTGTTTTATTTTTTTTATAAAAAATTCCCGACGCTTTTAAGCGTCGGTAAAAAAGTCCTGGCACCACCGGCAATTGAGCAATTTCGTCGGGGAAAGGTTAATGCCGACGACGCCATTCAAGCGTTGGTAAATCAGGAATTGCCGACGCAAAAAAGCGTCGAGTAAACCGAGACAATTGCCGACGCTTTTAAGCGTCGGTAAAAAAGGTCGTGGCACCGCCAGCAACTGAGCAATTTCCGACGCTTAAAAGCGTCGGGGAAAGGTTAACGCCGACGACGCTATACAAGCGTCGGTAAATCAGGAATTGCCGACGCAAAAAAGCGTCGAGGAAACCGCTCTGTCGGTTTATCGCCGACGCTATATAAGCGTCGGTAAAGCCATGTTTTTGCCGACGCTTTACTCAAGCGTCGGCACAAACTTTTGCCACTCTGGTATATCCGACGCTTTGCCAACGCTTGGCTTTGCGTCGGGGGTATTTTAGTCGACGCTAATTAGCGTCGGCAAAGCTCCACAAAAGCGTCGGGTAAGGTGCTGTTTCCTGTAGTGTAATCAATTGTCACTAAGTGAAGGTTCAAACCGAAAGGTACCTATACCTATTACATAATATAAGATACTCAGTATTTTATTTTATTTTTTTTAATTTTATTTTGACTTTAAATTTTTTAAATATTTAATTTATGTGGGGGATTGTTGAATTAAATCAAATAATTTAAAATTTTGAAAACCAAATTGGTTAACGGCCAAGTGGCAAGTATTCGTGCACAAGCAAGGAAGCAAACATGGAAAAATTTTCAAAGAAAGCAAACCATGACAAGTGTCATGCATCCAGCACAAGAGCAAGCATGTAAAGGCCCCTCGAAGAAGGAAGAAAATATGAACGGCCAAGATGCAATAAGCCGAAAAATCAAAGGAGCACAAGAAGACACATAATCAATCCACGGGAGGAGAATCTTCTTCTTTTGACGTGCCTGAGCCTATATAAAGGGCTATAGGAATCATTTCAAAGTACAATCAAAAATTTTCTCTTCTTCCTATTCCAAGAGTCTTAGATAAAAAGAGCTCTAGGGATCATTGGGGGAGAAAAGAAAAAAATAAAATTTTTCTTCTTCTCATAATTTTTCTAAGTTTCTTTTGAACTATCTGCAAGCATGAACGTGCTCTTCTTTCTTCCCTAGAGGCGCACTAATGGGGAAGACGTGGTTCTGTATTGGGTCGTCGTATCTCTAAGAGATCTGTGCCAGCAGACCCGTGCGTGGGAGGCATAAACTTTCCTGAGACAGCGCATCAGCGTGCTTCGATCCACAGGCCATCTTCTCTCTCTTTCTTCATTTTATTAGTATATTGTCAAGTTAATTATTTGCTAGTTTATTCTTCTTATTTATTGTTTTTAAATATTAAAAATATTTAATTTATCAATTATATTTGTGCATCTAGGCTAACACAATCTGAACAGGTCCTTCGTGAATTTTACCACAGGCTTCCCCATTAGTGAGAACTAAAACGTAAAAGGGCTCTCCTATTAAAGAGGGTAAAGAAAGAACCTTTCAAATCTTTTACCCTAAAGTAAAGCACCTTCAAATCCAATGGTTAAGCACATGTGCCAGCCACTGTGATTTACGACATCATTGAACAGAACCTTTTCCATCTGCTTTAAAGATAGCTTGAAACATTCCATAAGATTTCAAACTTAAGAAACAGAAAATATTGCCACTTCCAGGTCTTTATCACAACACAGGCCACGAAGTCTTCTGAATTTATCATGCACCAAGTTTTGCCCCAGAAATTCGGTGGACGTGCCACCATCCTGAGCCAAAATTGGGAGCTTTCCATGGAGGGAGGTGCCAACCAGCCGAGACGAGCCTGTTAGCTGATTTTAACCAGCAATATTCTACCACACCATTACCCAAAACAAGTCACTGGTGAAAAAAAACCTGTCGACTCTACATTTCTGAATAATAAGAGAGAAATATTGACTCACAAGCTAAGTCATACAAGAATTCTTATAAAAAAAATTACATGCCAAGAAACTGTCCTCTCCCATACCTGCCACAAAAATGCCACTACTTTTGAAAAAATTATTCGACAAGAGTTAAAATTTGACTGTCAAAGAATACCTATAACAGAGTTAAAAAACCTATAAACACATTCTGATACCTATAATTTTCTTTTCCTTCTCAAATGAGAAACTTAAAGCAAAAAGGTTTTGCTTGGTTATAAGCACTATGAGATACAAAAAAGCATCCTACTATATGGTGGATCTATAAAAAATTTTCTACCATAATGCTCGGTGCCTTCTCCTTTTTTTTTCACTTTGCTTATCTTTGGACAGACTGAGTTTATGAGTCACTCTCCAACAGTACAATTGCCATTTTCAAATTTTGAGATGTCTGAAGCCACATCATCAACAGTTCAGTTTGAAATGCTGTTTGCAACATCACTTTCATCTTATCTTAGGGAGATTTCTGTGAGGCAGCATCCTAGGTGGATGGCTCAGACACCTCAACAGCAGGCTCTGTAGTTTCTGAGAGTGCTTCAGAGTCCTCTGCAGGTTGCTGCAAACTCCAGTACATGATGCTGGCAGTTAGCGTAAGGATCATCTTCTGGTTTACCTGCCACAGCAGCAAGAAACATTCAATGCATAAGAATTGAATTAGAAAAAAATGCCCAAAGCTTCTTCAGGACCAAAGGCAAAAGGAAGGATGGTCCATCAATTAATAAACAAGCCAATTATTCAATTCCATCCGATGATTTTCGCCATCTGAGCAGTTTTACCAAAAAGGTGATTGTACAGGAAGGTGCTGGCATCCCAATGACCAGTAAAATAAAATATGCTTGGCATAGATAATCCAGGATTTGATAAATTCATGGTTATGCTTACAAATTAACAAAAAAAAAAAAATCAGAAGTAAATTGTGCTCTAATATGGGTTGTGCGCACAACATGAAGATCTAAAAGTATATTGCTACATTTGAGGATCTTGGTTATACTAATTTTACCTCCATTATGTCCTCAGGCAACAAAAAGATGGAACATCCGAGCTTTCTCGCGACACTGATTATATATTGAGCATTCAACTTCTTCTGTTCATCTGCAGAAGATTATAACAATGGGTGATCCTGTATGTGACAATAAGATCATAACAATGGGTGATCCTGTATATGATTAACAAGAGTAAATTCAACCTAATTCCATTCTCGCACCTTCATTTCTGTAAACATACAAACAAGTCCACAAATTTATCTCACAAACATGCACATCCAGGACCTCAAGATTGATTGCCACACAATAACAGATGAATATTAGATTTGATGTGTACTGGCGAAAGAGCATACCATCTTCACCCTTTGTAACAAGTTTCCAGTTTACAACCCTTGGCTTGACAGCGCTAAGAAGCTCAAGGAAAAATATTCCGTTTGATAGGCTTTTGTCCTGGTGGGACAAAGAAAGTAAAAGAGGAAAACTTGAGAGAAAAATAATATTTAAAGAGCTGACAGGTAATATTTCTCAAAAAAAAAAGAGCTAACAAGCAATGGGAAATTGATGAGAGTACCTTAAAACTTTCCATTTGAGAAGTTTTGCCTGATTTCTTCACTTTATTGTTGGCCCAACTTAGGATATCAGCATCTGATACCTCTTTTCCCTGGGAGTGGCATCTCAAGTTCTTCAGGAGCTGGAGAATATTGGATCTCATTAACTGCCACAAGTAAGCTAAAAGAAAGCAAGATGAAAGAGTCAAATTATTGCTTGAAGCAGCAACCTGTCAACCATTTTTAATGGCACAAAAAATAAAAGGTCAGGCCAAGATCAGCAGAAATAAGCAATCATGTATATGTATATGTATATGTATATGTATATGCATATGTAAGTATGTACGTATAAATGTTTTGTGTGTATGGGTGTGGTTATGTTACCCACCGGGTGTAAAGAAAGGACTTTACATCTTCCACCAAATTCATGTTTGTTGTTGAAAAATGGAAATCTAAACCTTGGATGTGATCTAGATGGCCTAGAATATCTATCTACAAAAGATTATATTTCGGAGAGCCCTAGCCTAGCATCAAGGCATCCCAAGTATGAAATTATGATGGGATGATATAGCGTGTTGATTTTGGAATGGCCTCTTGCCTAGTCTAGGGGTCTCCAGAACATATGATTTTCTGTAAGTAGACACATTTTAGGCATTCTAGATCACATCCAATATTTAGATTTTCATTTTTCAATCACAAGCATTGAATTTTGTAGTGGAAATGTTTTTTAATCGCACCGATGGGTATTTTAACCTCACCCTATTTCCATGGTGGAAAAGTATCGGAACCTTCTATGTTTATGTTCTTCAGGTCATACAAAGGAAACCCTCTTAGTTTTCTGCATGTTAAAGATGGAAAAAAGAAAAATGGAACCGTAATAGTTGGATAAGCTTAATTTTATTTAGTGCATCTTCTATCACTCCAAACACATGTTACCACTCTTCCTCAACTGCCTTTTGCTTTAAAAATTTATTGCACCAAGGTAGCCATTTGCTTGAAGTTTGCAAAATGATGATTAACATCAACCAGATGTGACAAAAGATATAACAAAAGCAACCCATGAGAAGGTGATGATGAAACTGAGGGTTAATGGTTATAATGTATAATAACATATATTTGGCAGCTAACAATTTGTTTTGCATCAATAAGTTTAAAAAGAAGTATGTGGACATGGGAACCCATAAGCACACCTTTTATTCTGCTAGTCTCTTGTTGAATATATTTGCATGATATATTGAAGAAATGACCAGGCAAAGTCGATTATTTTGTTTCCAAGTAGTGACTCCTGCATACCTAAAACCTAACAAATTTATTTTGCATAGCTATAACTTTAAATAGCAGTCAGAAGATAAGGAATTTTACGAGGCCCACTTTTACCGTGATCATCTCTGGTTCAATACCTCCGATGTACAGCCTATCTCCATATATATACAGAGATGATTAAGCAAAGTTAAATTAGTCAGTGCTCAAAAGTGGCTAAACTCTAAGTAGTTTCGAAGGCTGAAGTTTATTCCAGAAATTTCGATAACCTACAGAATGAATCAAAACAAAGGATTTCATCTACCATAAACAATCTTCTTCAATTAGGCATATTGACTTGATTCAGTGCACCATTAACAATTTGTAGCTGAGACCTTCACCAAACTAGTAAACAATGGAAACAGGCATATCTATAGAAATAATCTGCTATAAAAAGTTTGCTCGAACACCTCAAGTATCAATGTGATAACTATGCCCCAGAAAAAAGAAACAACAGAATCCAGTGCTCAGTAAAGTAAAACAATTTGTAATGCCATCTAGCACACTGTTACCTTATCAAAGAAACTAAAAAAGGAAAAGATATGCTGGCGGATATATGTTCTGAAAACTTCATTTCTGAATCATTAATTTTCCACTCATACAATATCCATACACAATAATATGTGGGCAAAGAAAGATTTAGGAGCAGAGCATGTCTCTGTATGTCTGTACATACACAATATGCAGACAAAACAATCAGGCTACCTAAAAGGAATGTTCGTGCCTCTAAGAGTAGTGCAATAAGACTGACCACCGTCTCATTAGAATTTAAGCTAAAAAAGGGGAAATTTTTTTTTATATTACAATTAATATAGTATGGAAAATATTAAACTTAACAAAATAAAAAAGAACAATCAGTACCCTCAGAACAACATTACCACTTACCAAGAATGAGCTTCTTATTTCCTTGTACAATATCATTCCCAGCAACATTTACTAGTGAAAAATTCAACTCCTTTCCAATCTTTATAACTTGGTTGCAATTCTCCACCTTTCTAAATGGCATCTTGATAGGAGGCTTTGTTGCCTGCTTCCAATTAACTGATCCAGGAGACACTTTGTCAAGTACTTCCAAAAGAACCCATCTGCATGTACTTTTATCATTTAGCAAGATAGCAAAATAAGCCATCACCATATGTCAAATATAACTTACCCATTTCTGACATCTTCAAACAAATTATTAACATATATTGCAGTTCCAAGACTGTTGATCCACAACCGAAAGGCTCTTTCTTCTCTAGATACTTGGATATCATCAGGCATCATCTCTGCAAGGGACACCTTTTTGCTGTCTGCAGACAGACCGTTCCTGTATAACATAAAGATTATTAGTACTACGCTACATTTACATCTTAAAATGAGATAGAGTATATTAGAGTAGAAAGAACTCTAATGAATATTACCGATCATCATTTCAATATTCCCACAAGAAAGTAATTATATAAATACATCTAAATGTTTAATAGATTAACACCTCACTATTTTTAAATAATGATCAGAAGGCAGGGCTTGAGACAATTTTTTCCAGCCTTGAACATCTATTGCCTATATTAAAAGATGGAGGTATTTTTTTCCTTTCAGATGTTTCATCCTTCCCTACTCTTCATCCTGGTGAGGGTGATTTTTGCTGCTCCAACATGATGTTTGTCAAATATTCCATGAACAGTGACAACCAAATAACGTTGTTTTTTTGCTGTTGATTTTTGGTACTTTTTTTTTACAATGAATAGTAATGGCTGTTATCAAAACTCTAATATTAACCACATAGATATAGAAGATGTGTAAAGCTTGTAGGAAAGCAATGAAAATTTGGAATGGAGGATGCTTATGAATGGCATTTAGGGTTGTAAAGGCTCTAAGATTAAGTTAGAAAAACAAGAATGGGCCTTGGTCATTATAAGAATGCTCATAAAATAAAGTTGCTTCGAATCCAATTTGTGAGATGGCAGTGATCTTTAGCTGGTCATGGCCATAAATGTGCTGTTTTCCTTGGATTCATTGGAACCTTCTTTTTCAGAAGACTTAAGGTGAGGCCCTGTTTTGCAATGGAACAGGAGAAAAGGGAGTGTCGCAGGCGGGCATCTTGTGCACAGGTGCCACAATAGAAAAGATAACAGGCACCACCTTTTCTGTCTTTCGTTTCACTCAGGGATGGAAAAATATTTTGAAGACTAGGATGAAGCTAGTTGTGCTATATGAATGGAGGAAGTTCACTGTGATAAAATTTATAAACATGAAAAAACATGAGATGAGGATCATTGTGGAATAGAACTTCCAATTCATTCCAATGAAACAACATGGGATAATACTTTAACTATATTAGGTAACAAGGACTTCATGAAACTATATCGGCTTCACTTTCCATGCAACTGACTGGAAAAAAATAGTTTGAAAAGAAGGGACAGACACAAGAGTGCTAACGATCTGGTAAACAAATTTGATATACCAAGGGAGCTCATTTATCAAGCCATGAGACCAAGGCGTATCTGATGTTATCTAACTATATGTAATGCTAATGGCTAAGAGGCGGACCTCCATGCCTGAAGTCTTCCTAATTGAGTTCCTTCTCTGTTTCTCCAGAATCCATGTAAATCCAGCACCAAAAAAAGAGGGAAAATTTGCCGTGTTTATTTTTTATTTTACAGTGGATATCCAATAGAGATTAGAGTCTTTCCTAATCCCAAGTGTTGGAAGACAGATAGATGTGATGAGGACCATGCAATATTTTTTTTTGAGAAAAAAAATCATGCACATCACACGTGTCAGGATCTAGTATTCATAAAAGCTAAACAAATATATGGGAGCAAAGAAAGATGTACAAACTACTCAAGAAGAGACTAGGGAATTCCTAATGGCAATCAGCCATCACTGGAGGTCAATCTTATACTCCACACATACTCAATAAAAGGGCCATTGCTATGAGGTTGGAGCTGGGTATGTGATTGCTGTCAGCAAGGTGGTGATGACAATAGACTGGCTCATTTTTAAATTCATCTACTTTTTATTTTAATGATCTAAAAAAATAGACACCAACTAAGGGCATACTAGGAATGGCCATAATGCAGAATGCGGTGAATATGGAAAGGTAGAGAGTTTTCCTCAACAGATATCTTTTTACACTAAGTTCAATTATACAAATAGGCTCGCAAAAGAATCTTTTTAAAATATTTGAACATGGTCAATAAAGTGGATAAGTTCCATGAAGTCTTTTGTAATCATTGAATGCGACAGCTAAGCACAGAACCTTCAGACCAATTATACCATACGCATGAAGGTTTGGGAAATATAGAAAAATTTAGAATAAATGAGCATGCAAAGAAAAGACTGCAAAGGAGGATATGTTTTGAGCCTGCGAAGGGTAGAGTTAGAATGAGTGCACTATAACAGCATAAGCCATATACAGATAGAGATATGGTTTTGTCCCATGTCATGCAAGTTAACAATGGTCCAACAGGAAGGGTGGGGGGTTGGGGGGAGGAAGGGATGCAATAAGCATGATCATGTGATGAACCAAAATGGAGGGACTGATGTGCACGAAACCATCTAGGAGTAACTGAGTTGGTTGTAATTTAGTTCTTAAAGTTTAGTAGTTTCATATTATTTTAGGGGTTAATTGCAAATTCAAGCACTGATTTGAGGGATGATACTATACCAGCTAATGGATCATATTTTTGGTACATAACTTAGACAGTAGTGCATCCATGATATAAATGATACAGGCAAAGTTTTAAGAGGTGAGACCATCAGCTTTTTTAAAAAGGAGAACTCGGTGGTGACCTTTAAGTGAGATCTCCCTCATTGGAGAGAAAAATAAAGAATTTCTATGGAACAAGAAGATATAAAACAGAGGCTACACACCCTTTCTTTTTCAAGAGAAAGCTACACCCCTTTTCATCACTAAAAACTATTATTCTTACCCCAGATCGTAGGTAACCAAACAGCATTTTGGGCCTCTATTCTTCCTGTTTGCCATTTTTCTTCTGGCCATCAAAGCAATCTAAACTAAGATCTTATGATTATTTTTGTAATGTAAGTCTTTAAAAGACTCCTTTTACCACAAGGGTATCTTTTAGGTCTTTGAAAGAAAAATGTTGTTGTAAATCTTCAAAAATAAGTGAAGATATAAATTGTCTATTCTTGTTCACTGTTTCCTTCTTTTTCATTACTTCTCCATCAAAAATTGAGGATTTATCTTCTTTAATTGAGAAGTCAATCTGTAAACAAAATTTTCATAATATGAGCTTATTTTTTTTATTTGAGTTCTTTCATATTCTAAATCTGAGCAAATGCATTGAAACTAGAAAACAATTTTGGGAGTCTAAAAATCACCTTGGATTGATTAAGAAGCAAGGACAGAAAGACAATAGCAAACTTAAATGGAAGTAGCAAAAGGACATGAACTTGCCAGCCAGAGAATTTGACATCAAATGAAAACCAACGGCAAAACTAAAACCAAAAAGGAAGAATAAACTATTGTTTTAAAATGTCTCCATTAGTTTAATATATTTACTATATTATTCCAATGAAATGCAATAAACCACTCATAAACAATCAATGGAGCTCTTTACAATGCACAATGTATAAGGGGAAAAAGGAAAAGCAAGTTCTTGCCTGTGCTGGAATATTTGTGCTACAAATGTAAGATTCAGATTAGGAGAGCCTTCAACAATGTCCTTTGGAGATAAATATCTTTTGCAATCCAATTTCTCTGCTTGGTCCAGTACCATTTTTGCCCTCTCATTAGGATCCTTGGTATCCAAGGTGTCTTTGCTACAAAGTTCGGGAGCAAGAGCATTGAGAAGGTAAGCATAAGCCTCTCCATCCTGTAAGTATATGCATTTGTGAGATAAAGAAAACATTGTAATAACTAACGGATGCATAACGGAAAGAGAAAGGAATGAGAAGAAAATCCCAAGAAGAGAAACATTAATCACATGTACATGCAAGAGCAGTACTCCATGATGGTTAGAAAAGCAACTATCTCACTCGATAAAGGTGTCTATCAAATTCTCCAGGTTGACAAATGAAATGAGTCAACAAAGTTGCTGTTTAAAAAATATCACCAAATTTATTTTCAATGTACAAATAATTGATCAAATTCTACAAACATAGTGCCATCATATGGAACAGAACATACACCTAAAGGAGCTTTAGAGGTAGAAAAGAATCTCCAATGTTACAGCTGTAAATTTTAAATTTTTTGATGGACGAGGAATTATATATCTTAGAATGTCATTGATGTTCACAATTGTCAATTGCAGAGCAGAAAAGTACATCTGACTTGCTTCCTTAATAATATTAATTACCAGAAACCAAATATAAGTTTTTAGCAAAAACAGAAATGCTGCTCTTGATGACAGAAGATCTATGATCATATCCAATGTGGCACGAATTTACAACCATAAAATGATAAAGATGCTCTCAAAAAAGTCCTATCGTAAATTATCTGTATGAGAGACATCATTTTAGTTATAACAGAATAGAAGTATCGATTTGTCAGAACTCAGAACAGAAGCACCCATGTACTTAACACTCCTGGTCAGGAAAAGAAATAGCGCACTAATACAGCAGATCCCCATAAGTCCCTCTCCATGATGTTTTTTTGATCCTCTCGCATAAAAAACAGGACTAAGATTTGTTGGGAAATGATTAAAGCTTTCAAAAGTGTCCACGCACGAGCAGGATTCATGTAAGTATAAACATTAATCTGAACTCAAAGGGTTCCAGCATGAATGCAATATTAAAACCTGAATTAAAAGTTTTCTGGATCATGGCATTTCAATGATAATGTTGCTGTCACTATGCGCGTATGATTTACTCTATCTTCTAATATATTTTAGGAACATTGTTAGTGAGGTCAACATGGTGCGCATAACTGAAGGAGAAAAAATGATACAAAATCTTCTAATTCAAATTCTGGTATGTACCTTAACATCAGAAGAAAAATTTGTTACAGTTTTCTTGTAACCTGCTTTCTTGAGATGAAAATTCATCCATTTCAGTAGCATTTTTTCTGGTGCCAAGCTCATCAGTTCTTCCACATCCTGCATATCACAATACCAGCATTATAAGTTACATAATTATCCTATAATGCTATGTTATAGGCATCCAAAAAACAGAAAAAAAAGGTTACTGTTACGTGACCTTGCTGTCATCCACCAACTCTACCAATTGAGGTGTCTTCTTGAGGTTAAGATCCGCTAACAGTTGTATCTGATTATTGGTCACCCGGTCAGTCAAGTACATTACTGGATTCTTGATATATCATCATACATACTGTATATATAAGGTTCTCTCTTTCCAGAGAGAACAACTATTTTAGCCTACTGCTTGCATGACCTGAGCCATCAAAGTTGCAATGCTCAAATGAAACCATCAATTCTTCTTATAATAACCCTCTTTTCAGAACATTGAATCACTTCAATTAAAGATCGCAAACAACTGCTGTTGAGCAAGGAGGGATGGAGGGAGGAGGAGAGAGAGAGTTCCAGTGTGTACCTTTATAATTTGAGATATCAACCCCAGTACCAAATGAGGCTGCATAAAAAAAATAATAATAATTTCTCAGTTCAGATGGCAAGAAATGCAGTACCGAGTTAATTAAGAAATAAGAGCACAGGGTGCTCCACATGCAACAAAAAGTAGACAATTTTCAAACAGGATCCTCATAGCAGCAACTTCTAATGTAGAAAGCAGCTTCTAAAGAAAACTAAAAGACCAAAAGCCATTTTCAAACACAAACAGAAGCTTTCTAGAATAGTTAAGGACTTAAGGTTGTATAATCCTTTAACTTATTATTAATGTTCAAAAAGGTGTATCATGGGGTATATTATGCATGGACCATATAACGTCAATTAATAAGAAAAATCTAGATTAGTACAAAATTATATTTATGGAACTAAGCTTTAGAGGAGAAATGTTTAAAAATCAGCAAAACAAAAATAAAGTATATGGAATGCAACTTTATTGGAAATACAAAAAAAGAAAAAAGATAAGGCCTCAATTAAGATTGATGGACAAGAGGTAGTATAAAGCGACTGATTTTTGTTATTTGGTCTTTATTATATAAAATAACAAAGAGATAGATGAAAACATATGTTATATAATTAGAACTAGTTCAATGCGATGAATATATGCCTTGGGTGTTATGTGATTGATGCATATCTTAGCAGTGTCCCATTGCTCAAAGTATTAAGTAATAAAGAGGGTTCGGGAAAACTAAAGTAAGAATGTTAAGATGAATATGTCGTATAAATAGGAAGACTAAAGTAAGAATTCAATATGTGAGAGGAGCTAGAAGAGTTGCACAAACTAAGGACAAAGTGACTGGGAATCAATGAAGATGGTAATAGGCATTTATAATGAAGATCTGCTTAGGCTCAAATCATAAGAGATACTTTAATTTGAGTTGATAAATGCAGAAAAAAGGGAAACCTAAAATAATATGAATGGAGGCTATGATAAAAGATGTCAAAGAGCTTCAAGTAACATCAAGGATGGCCCTAAATAGGAACATTTGCACAACGAGCATCAACCAAATAGTTGGGACAACGCTTGGTTATGATACAAGTTGCACTAACTAAAGGGTAATAACTAAATAAAAAAAACTATTCAATTCATTTTAATAACACAAGCAAGAAGATAAAAAAAAATGGTAGGTGTCTTTGTCAAACATGTTGTCCAAGCTGGATATTTTTCCTCAAAACAAAAGCAAGCAAGAAGATACTTGACAAGAAAAACTTATAAATAATTACACCAAAACTAATGAAGCCAAAAAGGAAATATTAAATTAGATGGCCATTTTATCAAATGACAACTTCACTCGCACTTACCCTCCCTTCAACCAAATCCTGTGTTCCAATGTTAACCACGGTGCACCCAATAGCCTTTGCAGAATTAAGGCAAAGAGTGTGATTCTCATTCCTCTCCCATGGATTGAGTACTCGTTTCGTATTGATTGCCCTTTCATCTATTGTCCCCGGCACCGCAACATTGATCAATTTACTAAATCATATCAGAGAACTTTTTGTTATTGATAGTTGTGGATAAAATCAGGTCTCTTACTAAAAACCAGTAGCATTTACAGAACAGAATTGCAAACATTGACATGCAAAAGCAATCATAACTATCTGTTTCTTCTCTCAAGCTTTGTCAAACAAATATACAACGTACAGAACAATAACTCACCAGAGGAGGACACCATCCCTCACAAGGTTGAACAGATCATTGGAGGCAGGGTCGAGAGGCAGATACTTCTTCAGAAATGAATCCTCCCCAAGATAACTGTTTATATGCGCCACATACGATGCCTTCTCTGATTCATTAATGGTGTGAAGGAGTGTGGTGGTCGTTGCTTTCAAGAATGATGATGAGTTCTTCGTGCTGCCCAATTTGTCTGCTGCCCTCGCTTGTAGATTCAAATATACCTGCCCAAGAAATCAACTCTGCTCCATCAATCTTTCCCCGACTCTCATCATACATAAACTTCGACCAAGAAACAATGACCCAAAGCTCAAGAACAATACCCGAAGGAATGACTCAAAGTCTATATCTTTGTTGGTGTCAGGATACGACTCGCCCAAGATCGCCGTTATTTCTTGCTCGGTGAGCAACTCATTGAGACCCTTCAACTTCACCATCATCGGTGGCAGATCTCCCAGCTTCACAGGACCCGACTCCTTCGCGGAAAGAAACTATCCAATCCCATCACAGAATGAACAGCACGAATATAAATATATAATTCTCAAGTCAAGAAGCGATACCATCGGATATTCATCACAACCAATAACAGGAGGAGGGTCGTTTCGAACGCTTACTTTGGATTTAAGGCCGCGGAGCTCCACCTGGGTGAATTGGCTCTGGAGCCCGGGATCGGAGACGAGGACCCCAGCAGCTGACATCTCTTTCGCAATTCAATCCCCGGGTTTCACAAGATCAAGAGTCGAAATAATCAAAACACAATGAAAAAATCCAATCTTTGAATCAATTTCAGATCGACATCATCATAAACCATGATCTTGATCGATTCCAATCGAGAATACGCATCTTGTTCCAAGAAAACGAATAACATTAGGAAAAAAAGCCCTCACAATCCCAAAACAAGAAAGAGACCTCACGATTTGCTGATGGGATCTGAAGAAAAGCTACCTGTGGGAATCAAAGATACATGCAAGAAAGCGAAATTTCCGTACTCCTTTCGGGCTTTTCTTTCCCTTTTTCTATTTCGAACTCCAGGAATCGTGGGGGGGAACGGAGGGGAGAGTGGTGGGGGCCGAGGCTTTTGATCTGGCTGACTGGCTCTCTGCCGAAAGCAAAAGAAAAGACTGAATAAATAAATAAATAAGGTTTGAAGGGTTAAAACGATTTTTTCAGTTTTTCTGCGGAACCGCAAAAATCGGGGGGGCCGTGCCATGACCATGATGGCGTTTCCGTAGACCGCATCCACCACCGTTAGATCACCCACCGCACAGATCTCGAAGCGATCCGAACGCCGGGGGCATGCTGCGTAAAGGAGGTGGACCGGTTTCAGCACCGGGCGGCCGGTTATAAAAAAATTCTCTCAAGTTCATATTGATTATATTTATATTTAATAATTTATAAAATTTATATTTATTTTTAGTTATATTAATAATATTAATGAATCCATTTATCTCATATATTATAATAATATATATATTAATATATATATATATATATTCTCTGATATTCTTAAATGGTTGTTAAGTCAGGTAATATTATATTAGTTATTTTTCAAATTTTTCTGATACGGTATCTAAATTCTCTTAAGTTATGTATGAAAGTATTAGATAAAAAATAAACCTCAAAGAGTTAAGTATAGATTTTTTGTATTATTAGATATAAATATAATTTATCTTTAATCTCAAAAAAAATTGTAATTTACTCAAAATTATAATACAAAGAATGTTGGATCCAGAAGTTGGTTTGGACAATCTAATGATCAAATGCAGCACAAGCCCTTTCATCATGCATTTCAGCTTTGATGCCATGTTCATATTTATCTCACATGTGACTATATTTTAGCGTAACTCATGCATGGTCTAAGGGCTAATGCTATATTATACCATCAGATAATTCAATGAGCATCAGACCTAACCCACCCCAAAGAAGAAAACTTATATAAGATATCTCACCCTTTGCCCCATGACCAATAGCTTTAATGTAAACCACTGCTCTAATTTGCAAAAATCTTGCTTAAACTCAAGGTTTATGTAGTGACTACTGTTTATGTTCATGGTCTTCATTTCTCTTCTTGAGAAGAACTTCCTACGGGGCTTTTTTCTTGATTAATATCGTATGAATGCTAAAGTGTACATTACATAATTTTCTATGAAAACAAGCAATAATTCATCATGTCCATGCGGCATGAAATATAATCTGATAATTAACTAAATACAAGTCAAGTCTTACTCAAGATTTATTGTATATTAACAAGTCTTCTTATGATTTATTTTGAATGATAGCTGGAGGAGTTGCATATACTTTTGAAAATTATTAAGATAAATGTGATATATTTTATAATTACTTAAGCATGAGAACTGTTAGCATGAAATGCTTTTATACTAAAAGGGGTCAAGCAGTGAGGTAGAGGAGATACGATCATCAATTTAGCTATGAGTAAACTTGAGGAATGTTAAGCATGTATCAATTATAGAAGGAAATTATAGACAAGTCTCTGTATTGATAGGAATGTTACAAAACTTTTGAAGCATCGGCAATATTACTTCCTTCTATCAATTTTTAAAACTTATTTGTACTATCAGTAATTTTAAGAACTTAAATGCAATATTACTTCCTATCAGGTTTGAATTAGTCCCGGCACGCCGCGTGCTCGGGCTAGTTCAAGTCTTTCAGGGTTAACATAAGGGGGACAAGGCATCCGGACCGGATGGGTTTCCACCGGTATTTTTCCACAGGTATTGGATGCTAGTGGGGCGGGATGTGATGGAGGCAATATAGTAGTTTTTTAGCACAGCCGTGATGTCCCCAGATTGGCAGAGGACATTTGTTATCCTGATCCTAAAGCGGATGGACGCCACTGAGCCTGGCCATTTTCGTCCGATCAGCCTATGCACCACCTTGTACAAGACGACGACGAAGATCCTAGTAGCCAGGTTGAGGGGCATTCTTCCGAGACTTATCAGTCCTGAGCAGGGAGCATTTGTGGGGGGACAGAGCATCTCAGATAATGTCCTTATTGCTCATGAGTTTATATTCGACCTTAGGAGAGCTCCGATGAGGAGGAACCTGATGGGGATCAAGCTAGATATGGAGAGGGCTTATAATAGGATGAGTTGGAACTTCATTCGGCTCTCCCTTCAGGTTTTTCGCTTCTATGAGACTTGGATTAGATGGGTGATGGGGTGCGTGAGGGCTCCCTCCTTTGCTATTTTAGTGAATGGTACGCCTTCCCAATACTTTGAGTCTTTGGGTGGGCTTCGCCAGGGATGTCCTTTGTCCCTCTTTCTCTTTATTATTTGTGCAAATGCGCTCTCTAGAGCTTTTCGACATATAGTGCACACCCAAGCCTTGGAGGCCTATAGGCCAGTACAAGAGGCCGCTCCGATCTCTCATTTGTTGTTTGCTTATGACTGCTTGATGTTAGGATGGGCGACCAGACAGACGGCTCAGGTTATCAGGAGGATCCTATGGGACTATTGTTTGGTTTCTGGGCAAAGGGTTAACTTGGATAAGTCTGCTATTTCTTTTAGCCCGAAGACCAAGCCGCAAGTGAAGGCCTTCATCAAGGAGATACTGGAGGTTGGCGAGCAGGAGGGTACACTGAGATATTTGGGGGTCCCATTACCAGGTCAACGCCTCCGCAGCAAGGATTGTTCCTCTATCGAGACTGCATCATACATAGACTAGAGGGATGGCAGATGCACACACTTTTCATGATGGGCAGGGTCACGCTGGCACGGTCAGTACTTAGTTCTATCCCGATTTATTTACTCTCCAACGCCATCCTTCCAGTGGCGCCGCTGAGATCACTTGAGCAACTCTTCAGGAACTTCATTTGGGGAAGGCGCAACGGCAGAGGTGGTATCCATTTGTTGGCATGGGAGGTAGTATGTCAGCCGATCAGGCAGGGCGGATTGGGGGTGATTTCACTGGTGGCGAGAAGGGAGGCCTTGGTGGCGCGACATGCAGCGAGATTTCTGCTGGAGCCTGATTATTTGTGGTCCTCCTTGTTGAGGGCCAAGTACGGTGCCCTAGTGACCGGAGTTCGAGCAGGCCGTCATCACTCACCCATATGGAGGGAGATATACGCCAGAGCTCCATTAGTACTTCCGGTGATCTGGTGGGCCATTGGCGACAGGAGGTCTATCGATGTTCTCGAGGATAGTTGGATGACCGAGCTATCAATCAGTCGGTTGTCGACCATGGTCGACACGGTCAGATTAGCGGGATATCGGGTCAGTGATTTGTTGGTGCCTAGAGGAAGGAGGTGGAGTGAGGGGCTGGTTAGGATGCCTTTGGTAAGCAGCTAGCGGAGAAGATATTTGCCCTGCCTATCCCAGTTTGGGGAGGAGTCAGACAGATTAGTATGGATGCCGACAGGGCGATTGAGGGTGCGGGCCAGTGATGTTCAGACATTGATCAGGAGGGAGCCCGCTCGGCAGATTGATGGGAGATGGATTTGGAGACTGAGGATTCACCCTCGTGCGACACTTTTCATATAGAAGGGGGACTTGGGTTGCCTACCTACCATGAGTGTGTTAGCCAGGTGAGGCGTGCAGGTTATCTCGAGCTGCGAGTTGTGTTTGGATACTGAAGAGATCATTAGCCATGTTCTTTTACGGTGCCCTAAGGTGGTGCAGGTGTAGAGGTGGTCTCCTGTTTCTCCTCCACCGGGGTGAGAGTCGGCTGAGGATCTACTACATCAGATTAGGGACTCTATGCGAAGCCCGAGCATCGTAGAGGAGGAGATTATGAGAGCATACTTGGCCAATCACATTTGGTTGGACAGGAATGCCCATTTGTTTGAGGGTAAGAGGTCGTCTCCGAGGACAGTGGCGGAGAGAGCTTTGATCCATGCTATGAAGGTTTCCACAGTGACAACACCGAATTTTCTTGGGATGACTAGGGACATCTGGGATACTCGTACTGCTTTGAAAGCGTCTAGGTTTGCCCTTTTTTCTTGGATACCCCCACCCCCGGTTATCTCAAAGTGAATTTCGATGGTGGTATGTGTGGATGGAGATTTGAGAGGTGTGGGGTTTGTGATCAAAGACCATCTTGGCAGGCTTATTGCAGCTGAGGGCCAGCGCACCCCGGATTTGACCGTTGTCGGGGCAGAGTTACGGGCAGCCTAGGAGGGTATCTCCTATGCAAGGCATGTTCTCGGAGCCGATAGGGTGTGTCTTGAGGGAGATTCCTCCTCGATGGTTGACTGGATCTGTGGTGTGGATACGTATGGGGATGACCCTCCATTGATTGGGGAGATACGTCGACTGACCAGTGAGTTTACCTTTTTTCAGGCAACTCATGTGTTTCGGAGCAGTAGACTGGGTCGCCTTATTTGTAGCTCGCCACTCTGGGAAGTTCATCTGGACGTCATTGGCAGTTTTACCTCCTTCTCTATATCTTTTACTTTCGTTTGACCTGGCAGGCTGTACTCACATTAGAGATATATGAAATACCGTTTTTAACCAAAAAAAAAAGGGTTAACACAAGAGTTTTACTACAATATGATACCTATATACACCAAAATTATAGAGAAGTTTCATGGGTTAGTTTGAACTAGTCGTGGCACTATGGTTGCACTTTTTTTGCAGCCCTTTCAATTTGCAGCCCTAGATTTAATGGTTTTGCATATATTCATTACAACCAACATTTTATTTGAAAAATAAAAAAAGGTTAAAACACATGAAATATTCATATAATTCCTTGCTACGAGGGAAAAGGGTGCATGTGAGTCCAAGAAAGCCTCCCTTTTATTTCTTATTTTATATTTTTAAAATCAAAATTACATAAATCTTACATTAGCACATAATTTTTTTGACTGACAGCCAGCAAGGAATTATATGAAAACCATATCCAAAGATCG
This sequence comes from Phoenix dactylifera, assembly GCF_009389715.1. Lineage (NCBI taxonomy): Eukaryota > Viridiplantae > Streptophyta > Magnoliopsida > Arecales > Arecaceae > Phoenix > Phoenix dactylifera. Next base: position 8,811,542 of record NC_052398.1, on the reverse strand, counting down.
GCGTTCGAGCCTACCTTCTAGGCCCAAGCCCAGCTCTCACCCGGACTTTGGGCTTCAAACCAGATATTGTGCCGCATTTTTATATTTTCTTATAAAACTAAAAAATATTAAAAAAACACAAACAAAATTAAAGATAAGACCAGGCTTTAATCCGGAAAGCCTATAAACAGGTGTAAATGCATCCAAACATTTCTCCCCAACTGCGCATGAAGCCTTAAATGTATCTATAAGTATAACTCAAATGAGGCTATAAAATTGACTACATAATAATGAACATTGTATAATGGCAAACAACCATAGGTTTCTAAGCTACAATTATATTGGCTAGTTGCATTATGTAAGAAAACATAAAATATATAAATAAATTTATCTTATTCTATTAGTTTAAGATTTTGAGATATTTGGTGATTTTAACATGGTATCAAAGTAGAGGTCTTAAGTTCAAGCCTTGTCTTTGCACTCTTTAACTTCATTATAAAAACTTTCATAGGTTGTGCAGAAAGTCCGGCCCACGTATGAAGAGATAAAAACAATCCCGGACACTTTGGCTAATAGTTACCCAACTGCCGCTGTTTTTTTTTTCTTTTTTCTTTTTTTGGAATCTGGTATAGACCTGCAGATGTTTCATTCTTTGGTATACAATTCAACTGCAACACTTTGGCCGGATAAACTTGATTGCTATCAAGTCTGCCCATAGCAATACTACTGCTTAATATTCGTAAGCCAAACATCCTATCATAATGTTCCAGGGACCCAATGAAAACAAGTAGGAGGACACAAATATCAAATCAGAGGCAATTAAGAAAATTTCTTCCATGCCATTACATAAAACAAAAAATACAATGAAACAATGGTAACTTTAACATATTGCATGTCTGAAATCCCATTTCAACAACATAACTACTCTGTTGAAAAAAATGAACATGAAATGAAAGAAAATAGAGCCACAGCCAAAGCACTGCATGTCCTTCATCACTATAACTCAGGGCATTCTCACAGCATAAACATCAAGAGACTGGAAATTGCCATGACCAAGTAAATGAACAGGCTGAGGCTAATGCTGCATGCAGAACTTTCAGTGGTCGAGGATTCGGAAGATTTGGGAGAAGACCCGATTCCGTTCCGGCTTGATGGACCTAAATCTGATGGCTTCGTAGCGTCTGGAGCTGGGGCTGGAGCTGGTGCTAGAGGTGGATTAGTTCTGAAGATTGCCATTGGAAGTAGAACCTTGTCAACCTCATAAATTGCGACAGGCGGGGTTGTGTACACGCCGCTGGTTATCTTTGGATTCGACCATGTAGAAGCGACATGAATAAGTCCAGAATTATCAGTGAGGTTCAGAGTGTATGCGCCGCCAGCAAATGTGCTCACAGGATTCAAAGCACTAAGGTTGTTGAATTCAGACAGGGAGTAGAATTTGGGGAAGGCATGGTAGAGGAGGAGGGTCTTAAGTTGGTCTTGGGTAAGGTTGGAGAATGTAGTCTTTTTAAGTGATGAGAAGGATGAGTCCTTTGGAACAAAGATGGTGATGCCTTGTTTGGTGTTGTTAGCTTGGTTTTGGAAGGTTTGGATGACTTGAGTTTGTTCAATATAGTTGAGGAAGGTATGGAAAGGACCGGCGACGGAGAGCAGATCGGCAAGGTTTACAAAGTGTGGAGCAGGGGCAGGTGCCGGAGAAGGAGGGAGAAATGGTGCTGGGGTAGTTTGTGCATTTGTTGGAGAAGAAGTCATTATGGCTACAAAACTGCAAGCCAGAAGAATGGTGGTAAGCCCCATTGATCCAATACTTCTCTTTGCTTTCTCAGTGGTCAAGCACCCAAGGGCCCTGCAGGAACCATGACCCATCAAAATAAGCAAATCTAATCCACGCGGACTTAAATTCTTATGCTAGAAAAATTGAATGAGCTCTCTTAAAACACATTCAGAAAAACAGTTTTTCTCCCTTCACTCATTTACTCTGTGCAATGATACAAATTTAAACATGTTTTTTGCCCTATAACTATGGTGGATTGCTCTTCCCCCTTTTTGAACCCTAAGTGTGCATAATTGTATAAATTAAACAACATGGATATCTTGTTCAATAGAATAAAAAAGGAATCAGTACCATGAACATTAGAGCGGAAATTGGATCGGATATGGATCGGGTACTAGTATATCCATATCCATATATGTTTTGTTTGACAAATAAAGATACATATACTGATGTTAGTCGGGTGCAAAAATTCGTATATATATTTGTTTTAAATGGATACGATACAAATTGCATATCGATAGTATGGATACAAATACAATATAAATCAGATAATTAAACTTTATGACCGTGGAATTAAAGATATAACGAAATAGATGATAAGTCAAGTTAATAGTATATTAATATGATCGTGCTATATAAAATTAAATAGGATTAAAAATAAAATTAAATATTCGGATACAGATCATGTAGTTAACTATCCATATCTACAACCGTTTTTTCTTTGACGGACATGGATAATAATATGGATATTAGTCAGATACTCGAATTTCTATTCATATCTAGATAGATTCAGATCTGAATGGATATTATCCCATCTATTTTCACCCTTAATAAACATGATTGAACTGAGTATAATCGTTTTCCCATGTTGGGTATCTCTAGGGGGAAAGAAAAAGGAAAACAGAGGAATAGAATATCTAGTGTCATCCTAAGTCAAGTTTATAGAAATTAAAAAGAGCAGATCTAAGTTATTCGACTCTTTTCACCATTTCCAAGCATCATCTATGAGCAATCCTCTAAGATATAACCACAACAGATGGAGTTATGCCACGTTCGAAGGAGGGACAGATACAAAAATACGCCATGCGCTTTAAGAAATGGTCTACATCCTAAAAGTGATTATCGATATAAAATACAACAGTGAAAGAAATGCAAGCCGGCAAAACACAATGCAAGACATAGATCTGGTGTCTTACAACAAAAAAACTTGGTAATATCTCAAACAAAAAGATCCACTGAGAATTTGAGAAAACTTGTCAAAATAACTGAGAGCTACAAACAGGTATTTCCTAGATCTAACAAAGAGAAAGATAAAAACTAAATTATACAGTGTTTCAGTTTGGAAAAAAATTCCAGCAAAAGATAAAGCTGCACTTAGACCCAACCAAAAAGGATCCCATAAAGAATGTCTAAGAGCCCCAAAATCCATACAGCAAAGAAAAGTATAACACTAGGAAACCCAGAGCCAGCAGGAAGAAAAGAAGGTAGAAAACATAGAACTGAGACAAAAACCTCTTCTATCAAAGCCAAATATAATAACAAAAGGAGCCATTGACACAGATCTAGAAACCTAGAAAGAAACACATTATGTACTTCATCTATAAAACACAGGCCACCTTTAGAAAGAAGAACACTCGAGGAGAATGCCACAAGAGTCGCAGCACAAGCAAGATTTAAGACTCACCACGAGAGAACTTGAATGCAGTGAGGAGAAAGGTGTGAAGCACAGACCTGAAAGAGGGCCTTAAATGGGAGAGCTTCGGCAATGCCGCGAGGGTGGTAGTAGGTAACTCAGAAGAACCAAATGAAGCGAGCATTAGCTCTTCTTGGGAAGCTTCAAGACAGTACAAGTCAGGTAAGATTTCAGAACTGACCCTCCAACTAATGATCTTTTTTATTTATTGAAATGTTGCGTTCCACCTTGTCCTCTACCCCAAGTTTTAGCACCAAATTTATCACGGTCGAGGGTTCTTTGCAATTTCTCAGCAGCTTGTCATCTCGTGAGAGTTGTTATTGCTACGAGGGGCCCATGCATGGCTTGTATTTCTAGTATCTACATTGATGGATCACCACTCAGCAATGCAAGATGACACCAAGGGATTTGGCTACATCTGGAGGGCTCTGGTCTAGAAGATATGTTGGTGCCATTAATCTTTTTCTTTTCTAAGAAATGCTGGCCTATAATTCTATAACATGAATCCTGCACTTTGTGATTCTTTAGAACAAGGGTTGGATGTCTATTGATGATAATGATACTAATATACGATATAAAATTGGCAGTATTTTGTCAAATCCATTGTTGGATATGGCTGGCATTCATGCAATTGCATTGTCGAACATTTTTAGAAATCTTTAATTTGAAATTTACTTGAATGACATGATGAGTCGTGTAAAATCTAGAGAGATTTATAAAGTACGAGTGTGATTTAACTTCTAAAATTTTGAAAATATTTTGATTTTTTTCTGAAAAATATAGAAATTATTGCTGAGAATTAATCATGATCATTTTCTTAGTTGACTATATCATTGATATCTGAAAATTATGGTCACTGATAAAGGGCTAGTGTTGAGAAATTTGTGTTTTTAATGAAGCCAAAGGTCCAACCAACATTCTACAGCATATATAGCCCTGTGGAAATGCGACTTCAAGAGCCCCAATTACTATGGCCTAATAAATAATCTGAGCATTTCTTTAACAATATTCTATCTTCCGAGTTTTTTTCACCATCAAGGGATGTCAGAAGGCCCATTGCTTGCTTTTAAGTCTATAAAAGAGCTGTCTCCTTGCTGCTATGTCCCCATCCTGTCCTCTACTGCATTAGTTTCTGATCCTGTGGGGCTCTCATGCAAAGAGTGGAAGAAATATGGGGACTACGTTGCCACTTTAAAGTGCAGCGAGCTGGATATTCTTCAGGGAAATGATTCATTTTGTGATGGACACGCACAATTATTGGTCCATGATGCCATGATTTATACTAAATTAATTGATTTCCATTCTCGTGAACAATGGATCCATTTCCTCCATGAATACTCCATTAAAACTTGGTTTAAAGGTGGCCATGACTTCAATATTCACACCACAAAATAGCACACAAGAAGAAATTTTGCCACATAGCATTAATTCAAGGAAGAATTTTGCAATATTCTTGGTTACGAGAACTTCATGAAATGAAGATGAAATCCATATTCAATTGTTCAGATACCTTCAACCACCCATAAAGCTTATTTTGATGGCCCATCCTTGCAAGTTGATCTTGATGCATAGGAAAGAAGTGAGAGTATGTGATAACAGAACATTGGATTATATTTTTCAGTTACATTGGATTAGAATGTAACTAGTTTCACTAAAACCATCATAGTAAAGTGCCATTTACGTTTTGTTTGATCTTATAGGAAAGGTCAAAAGGTTTCTAGTTATGCACTAATTGCTACCATCCTGACACCATCAAACATAGCTTCCACTGCACTTAATTAAGACTGACAGAGTATCAACCTAAAATATTAAAAAGTTAGCCAATAGATCAGCCATACTAGACCCCAATCTCAGTTCCCCTGACTTATGATTGGTAAAACAAATACCAGATCCAACCTACATAACCTAAATTTAGTTCAAGAGTTCATTCCTTGGCCTCAAAGTTTAAAATTAACCTAATCTTTAATAAAATTCAACCTAATCATAGTCCCAGTATACCAATATATTTGGGCCCCAATCCAATTTTTTTACCTCCCAAGCACTTTCACCTTCCAATGTAGTTGGGCCCATGTCCAACTTCCAATAGTTGGGTTTGGTACGATTCCTATCATCTCATGATAAAATGGCTAAAAATCAAAGAATATCGCGTTCCAACCAAACGAGCCTCGCTGTTTTCCGCGACCGACACTATTAATAGGCGAGCTCAGTTCAAATATTCCGCCGGAGCACTGTAACACATAACGTAGACTTCCTTCCACCTTTCACAGAACTACTTGTTTTTTATCCGCTCATCCAAAGTTCCTTTATCACCATTATTGAAGTTCTTACCTTAAATAGCAGGTGTTCGTGACGAGCACGTGAGCTGGTCCCGAAAGGATGGCAATGTTGGGACCGAACCCATGAACCAGCAACATCGTCTTCCAAAAGCCTGTGCATTGTTTTATGTCCAGAGAGCTGCAATGCATTGATCAAGGGTTGAAGAGAAGAAATTATATCATACAAAGCATGCACTATTATTGTGCATGCATACCATCAATCATAACCGCATATTTTTATGAACTCCATACATCAAATGCTCATATTGATGCATCAATACAGAAAATAGCAGTTATGATTGGCGGCATGCACGACCACAGAAGACATGCGATATTATTTCTCCATCCATTACTTTATGAATCCAAAGTTATGTTAATGTGATTTCACGTGTGTGCACCTGTTTCATCAAGAATGTAGGTTGTGGAAATAGAAATTTGTTTAGCTAGAGATTGTAAGATACGTGTAGTGTTTAAGATGCAGCTATGAGTTCCATTCTGTTTATAACAGATGCAGCCATCCTGACCTCGGATTGTCCCGACGTCCCCGGTCTCTATTTTGTCCAAGGTGAATGATCTTAGTATTGGTCGGAGGAATTATTCTGCTTGGTCTAACCATGGAGTAATATTGAAGATCATAAAAGAAATTGTAATTATGGTCTTGGCAACGGTCGTACCAGCTCGGCCATAAATGCATAATTGGTGCAATTATCGCCACATGCATGCCGCAAGGAGCCATCACTATGCAAGTAAGAAACAAGGTTTATTGCGCCTTCCGACGATTAGGGTAACACACTCTCACCCACACTCTCACCCCATTCTATATATAGGGGTGACTAGGGGTATCCTCCGATAAACTCTCTTGAACCTTCTACCATTTTTATTCTCTCTCATTCTCCCATTATTACTCTAGAGTTCCACTAACTTAAGCATCGGAGGGTTCCCCACCGAAAACCTTCCGGCAAATAGATTTCTTTTTCAAGTTGGGCTGACTTTCCGGAGCGACATCGATAGCCCTTCAACATCTCAAATTTATCTCAGCTCTTGGCCAACCCGTTTCTCACCTCGGTACCGACCGACCTCAGCTTGGATCCTAGTTGCAACAATAACAATTCTGTATAGTTAATAATGGAGGTTATTAGCTCCGCAATGGAGTGGAGATAAAGGTTTGCTTTGCTAGGTTGCGCAATTATTTGGTGCGTGCAATTTGGGTCTGAAGTGGTTGATTAAGATTTTAATGGAATTCTGAATATTTTCCATGAGACCATGCTTTATATTTGTTTTTAATGTGCAGAGGAACCAACTATGGGTCTCATTACATGAAAATTAGCCTAATGATGCTTTGCATCGTTTTGTTTCTTCATCCATTCTGTAGTGCATTAGATTACCAACTGCTGCCAAAGCAGTAAACTCCTCATGTTCTTTATTTTGCCAAGCCCTAATCAAATCGACTAAATATATGTGGACATACTAGGGCCATGGATCCAAATATCACAGTGCTATGAAAGTGCAGGAAAAATTTCGTTTTCTGATGATGCATAAGAAGCATTCCTGCTAGCATCATATCTTGGTAACAAAGCCTGTGCTAAGTAAACCGCATGAAATTTTTTTTAAAAAAAATTAAATTAAATTAAAAAAGGAAAATTTAAGACATGATAGATTGCCCTGCATTAGGACTTCTTGAGTTGGTAAAATGTTTAAAGTCAGTTATTTGAATGAAGTATCTTCTCGAAACAACACAAACCAAATATATTAGGCCATTCATTATTGTACACAATCACTGTTTTCCTTTTTCTTGGTTAGTGAAGACAAAAGAGTACTTAAAAAGCCCCATTAATGACGACGGATGGTAATTAACTAAATTGGGACCCGCATGGTGGTGCACAAGGGACCATTTCCTTTCAGGTTGGGCTCGGCAGAAAATTTAGGGGTTTGGAGGATATGCAACTTGGGCAGGGTGGGCTTGAGCAAATTGGATCGGGTTCACCCGAGCCTACTAACTTGAAAATTCTAGAACTTAGAATTGCCCACTGCTAAAATTCGCATGCTTCAGGTTAAATATAGGGAGCAGTTGGTATGGGATAATCATCTCGATATCAAAGGTGATATAAGTGAAGGTGATGAAATCACCATATTTAATTGCACTATGGTAATCCTACATGGCATCGATCTCAAGTCAATCTCATTCCTCAAAGCACAGCCCAACCCAAGGATGTAAAATCAATCCTTAACATCACGTTTCCAAGATCACCTTAGGGCAGTAATCTTGGAATGAAATTTGGGGATAAAAATACCCCTCGATCCAATTGAAAAATTGAGACAAAAATCTTTGCATTTTGGAGTAAAAAAGGATTTTTTAAAAAAGAAAACTAATTTACATGGGTCTTGTTGGATGTGAAGGAAAAGATAAGGTTTAGGATAAGAGAAAGAGGAATTGGATAGAATCAGAGAAAGAGAGAGAGTATATGATCCATGAAACTAATTCACATATAACAAAGTTTTGATACTAAGTCGCATTAAATTGATCAAAGGATCAAAATTATGTATTTTTAGTGTAGTAGCAAATAAGAAATCTTATCTATCAAAAAACAAAAAACCTTAATATTAACAATGCCGGTTAGGGATAAAAATGGATTGTATATCAATATTTATCCATATATCTATCTATTTTCATTTAGTATATTTAGATATAGATAAGGATATTAATGGAATGCTTAATAAATATAGATATAAATTGAATATTAACAATATGGATTAAAATTTTATAGATAAACTTTATGAACCATCAAACTAGAGTTATTATTATATAGAAAGTAAATTAAATTTAAAATATGTTAATATTGTCACACAAAGTTTGTGAGAGTTATATAAGTCAAAATAGAATTACGGGACATTCAGACACAAATCTAGTGGTTGGCCATTCAAATATGTTAATAACATCTGAGACATTTTCTTCCATGCGAAGAATAATGATCACAAAAGAAAATTGAATTCACCATGATGGTATATATCCTTAAAATCTACGCTAGCTTGCCCCAAAAAAAGGGACAGTATGATGTGACAGCATTGGAATATCCTCACCAGTCACCTCAGAAGCCTCCACTCCGAGCAGAAAACAAAATGCTAGTTTATTGCCATGAATGCTGGTGGAGAACACTATTTGGCATATATTTATATAAAGTGGGTTTATGGGGGACATCATGGACTTGTTTGATTCTCAAGAACCAAAGGAAGAAAAATATGATTAAAAAATAAAAAAATTGAAAAAGCTTTTTTTATAAAAAATAAAATTTTTATATTTTATTAAAAAAATTCATATAAGATATAAAAAAATTTAATTTTTACTAGCTGAAAATTAAAATATTTTTTTTAAATTTTTTTTAAAATTTATTAAGAAAATAAATGTTCAATCAAACATAAATCATTTTGTAGGAACAAAAATGTAGGGAACTTCTGAGCTGATGCTTCGAGATCATGGAAAAGCATTTGAGTGGAAGAGTACATGTATACAGGCAGATGCATGGTTTGGAAAATTACCACAGGGTTGGTCATGGATAATATATAACTCACTGATAGATAATATAACTCACTGATAGATAATATATAACTCACTGATAGGTAACAATCATTGAATACAATAATTTTTGGAACAGTCATGCATAAAAATTCCTTCAAGGAACAAAATCAGCTGACGTCTGTGCAAGAACAAGCCGGTGTTTATGCGCTGCCAAATAGACTAATAGTAGTAATTCATGTGACTCTGTCAATGCTGTTCCTTAACAATCCATATACAGATGGTTAAAACTTGCAACAAGAAAGGAGTGAAAACAACCAAACAAATAAATTCCTTCACCCACAATGGCATTGCAGACTAACAAGTAAAAGAAAAGGATAGATCTCAGAGTACCAAGCTTCCTCATAAGTGATGCCCTCAGAGATATTTAGCCTTTCTCTTCTTATCACCAACTGGATTTTGCTGAAATTGCTGAGATAATTCAAAGCCTCTCAAGGCATGCAAATTCTCAAGACGGAGACGGTGCTCTCAACTGGTCGTCGACGGCCATTCTTTACGGATGTCAAATGTGTAATTGATCTCTAAGTAGCACTTGCCATCATCATCAAGAAACTGGCACAAGAAAGTCATGACATTAGGAAAACAATAAAGGCTTTGAATGGCAATGTAACAACCCAGGACCTCACCCAAAATGGCTAGCCGGAAGGTATTATTTGGGTTCCTTGATCCTGTATAAGTACCCAAGATCTACCCAGCGAATAACCGATGTGGGACTAAACACACGCCCGCACGGATCCTCACATACTCCCCCCGTTCAAGCCCTGACGTCCTCGTCAGGCTAAGGGTTCATATCTATTCAAATCTAATCACAAACACCACGATTGGCTCGTGGTCAGCTCCAATGGATCCGTGCTGCAGTGTCCCCCAGTCCACATAGGTTATGGGCTGGGTCCGCTCTGATACCATTTGTAACAACCCAGGACCTCACCCAAAATGGCTAGCCGGAAGGTATTGTTTGGGTTCCTTGATCCTGTATAAGTACCCAAGATCTACCCAGCGAATAACCAATGTGGGACTAAACACACGCCCGCACGGATCCTCACAGGCAATCGGATCAAGGCACATTGATGTGGTGCAATAGAGAACCACTGCAAGAAGAGCAAGCATGGATGATATGTTTCTCTAGAAAAAGATAACAAAGAAGTATTTAAGTCTGACTTATATTTCTTTTGCTTTTCCCCTGGAAATGCGCCTTGAAACATTGTTGATCATACCAAGCTTATATAAATATTATACCATCATAATTTTATGACAATAGAATAATATTGAAATAAATGGTATGGTCATGATTATAAGACTGCACAGTTGGTTCCACTACAATGTCCAATTCATCAGCACACATTTAAACTTTTTTTAAGTTTCAGGTAATTCATTTTTAAAACATTGGAATCTTTTAAGGAAACTTATATGTATATAAACAGAACTCATGTTTAATTAGTTTGTAGAACGAGCAGCATGATCATACCCTTGTTCTTGCAGAATATGATCCTCTCGCAAAAATACCAGAGGGAGTGGTTTCTTCTGGTACCTCATATGTGTAAGGCTCAAGTTGAGGGCTGAAGGTACCTAACATTTCCTTTGTGCTGTCCACTGAAGTAGAAAACGCTCGAGTCAGACATCAATTTTTAACACCAACGAGTTTAAAACTTAAACATAGTGCCTCTTTCTAATCGCATGAGAAGAAAAAAATAATTTTCTTCTGATACAAAAGAAGAATGAATTGATTTAAGAGCATAATAGAATCAACTCATGTTTGAAGCAATTTATTAAGCATTGCATTTAAAGAGGCTATTCGCAATTTGAAATGCCAACTTTGAGATGGAAAGCTCACCCTTAACACCAGTTTTCCAGACTCTGTTGGTGTATCTCAGGCCAGAGACAATGTTGTTGCTCACAGAGAACGAGAACTTGAGCTTGTAGGGGCTGCCTTCTTTCAAGGTAAACCATACACCCTTGGAATTGGTGACCATAGGAAGTGGAAGGACCATGTCAGGTCTACCAGGAGATTGGATTGAAAGACTTAGGATCTTAACCTCTGGCTCCAAATTTTCTATAATAAAGTCGAGCAATTAGTATACCAAACACAAAACGATCGCCAAGCTGGCTTAGAATAAAATCAGAACAACTCATAGAAGAACAAATAAACAAAAAAAGGAGCAACTGCTGGGGACCCATTTCCCAAAATTCAGCTATGGCTTAATGCAATGATAGGGATAAGTTAATATCTGAACCTCTACTTCCAAATTTTGTTAAAGGATCAGAGCAGAAGCAGCAACAAAATTGAAGGCAGAAAGTAATACTGAAAACTTCTGGTAAACAGAGCACAGAGGGGATAGGGTAAAAGCTCAACCTTCACTAAGTTTGAGATAGAAACAGCAGAATGGACAAAGTAACAGACTGAAACAGTAACTTAGTAATTCATCTACAGGTATCTTGCTCAAGTAAGACTTACACAAAAACAACAGTTTGAGAGAGAGAGAAAAATGGACAGCCTCCAACAGAAGCCAAAATTTATACATAAAAAAATATGGATCCTTTAATAAGTACATAATAAACAAACAAAAGTTTGCAGAAATAGAGTGGGGTACCTCCTACGGAGCTCAAATCCACACTCCCCAAAAGCTGCTCCTTCCACCTCCTCAGGCTCTCATCATCCTGCCCCCCAGAGGAACACATGCCAAGGAAAGCAACCCATAAGTACCAATAATTACAACAAAACAAAGGAATGAAACTGGGAAGAACAAGGAAGCAACCCAAAGGACAGAAATGGCACCGAACCTTATCTTTCTCCAGCTGATCCTTGAGACTAACCTTAGGCCCCAAATCGATTCCCTTGGTCCCTTTCCCATCCTCCTCCTCATCATCATCCCCAGTGGCATAGAGAGAGGCCTCGCTCATCTGCCTGTTGAGGCCCTCCTCCCCCTCACCCTCCTCTACGTCGTCCCCATCCTCTCTCTTCTCCACTTTTTCTCCTTCGCTTGCCATCAAACTCCCATTTTTCTCAGCAATCTCTTTGTTCTCCTGGAATCCCATGGTTTCAGAACTGGAAAGAGCTCCAACGGCCAATGACATAGCACTCCCAACACATGAACAGTAGAGTCCAAGAACCAAAACAGAGCAACAAAAAAGGCAACCAGCCACCCAACCACTCACCAACGGTCGAAAACACAAAGGAGCGCAAAAGTGAAAACCCAGCAACTCACAAATTTAAAACAGAGCAAAAGGGAGACAATGAGAGAATCCAGAAAGAAAGGATAAGAGTATTGCTCCAAAAAGGCAGCAATTTGAAAGATCCCCCACAGGAGAGACAGAAGAATGACGGATCCCAGAGATGGGAATTGACTTAGAGAGAGCAAATCAAGCAAGCAAAAATCTCCAAAATGGCAACTTTAAGAACAAACAGAGGATAGAGACCCTTGTCAAAAAAAAAAACAGAGGAAAGTGAAGGGAAGCAGAGTGGGGAAGAGGGAAGAAGAGTTTTTGCTTCCAAGCTTTTGTGGAAAAAAAGGAAGAACGAGAAGAAGGTGATGGATTTATTGAGAGAGAGATGGAGAGAACGTGATGGCCACTAACTACTATAAAGCGAGGGAAGAAAGAATGGGAAGAGGAGGGCGAGATTGGGTGGGAATAGCTGCGCTTGACTCATTCTTTATTTATATTTGTTTAATGAAAGAATTATAGGGGAGTGAGCGTGTGGAACCCACAGCGTGTGCCCACGTTAAGATCTGATTGATTCCGTTAATGTTATTGGCGAATCCAACAAGAGGACCGCGTGTACGTTTTGGAGTCCAAATTTTTAAACATGATAACAATAAAATCTGCTTACATAATTTTTAATCGTTAAACATTTAGCCAAAAATATTTTTTATTTTTGATAATTCATGAATTTAAGAGCTTAATTAAGGTTCCACCCCTGCCTAATTCTGATAAAGCCAATATCCAATGTTATCTCTTCACCAATAAATAGTAAGACAATAGTTGGCGAGCGCATTCTTATCTATAATTATTCGTAGGTTACTAAAAATTACCCGCACATTAATTTTGATTTTGCCTTTCCTTTTATTTTACACAAGTGTATGCATAGATATAATAATAGCCATACATGTTATTAATTTTTTTCATATCTTTTTCTTGTTCATGTTCTCTGAATTCTTGCAATTTCTTTTTTCAAGCCTCTAAATCTTTACTACAGGCCAACCTATTCTTTTTGTTTTTTTTCAAAAAATGCCTTGGAGCGCCTCTTGTTCACACACCCCAAAATTCCTCATGTCCATAATTATTGATTCAGCAACCGGCTAATTGCAGGAATCCTCTCTCATCACATAATAGGTGAAGTAATTATGTGCATATAATAGAAGCCATGTAGCATTACTTGTCTTCCGACACTTATCTTTCGCTCTATCTTTTATCACTATTGTCCTAGTTTAGTATTTTTCCGGTCGAGCGTATCTTTCAAACTGGTCTTTTAGCTTGAATGCCGAATTTGTGACCATAAGCTTCAGGAGTACTTGCAGGACTAGAATGACACCAATTGATCCATTTGGTAGGTCACCAGTTGTTGACTATGTGGTTCATGCAGTCTTCCAAATCCTAAGTTCACGTTAAGGCAGACCCGAGTTTAGACTGCAAATTCTTTAATGGAATATGGAGATTTGGAGCTCCTTTTACAGGGCAGGCAGACCCAATAACTTTGTTGAACTGACCGTGGTGTGGCCATAGCCCTATTTGCAACTGGCGTGCCACGTTTTTGCTGATGCCCCTTGCCTCGCTCCTTCTTGTCACTTTCTTCCCGTCCTCCTTTCTTAACATCATATATCTACGGGGCATATTTAGTTAGAAGGGGTTGAACTCAGAAATAAAAATAGGAATAAGTGACTTTCCTTTCGAACCTTTGGTTGCGAGGAGTTACATTCTCATTCCACTTCTAGGAGAGGGAATGGGAACACCCCAATGCTTGCAAACCCAATCCATACTCTTCTTGTAGTATTTAAATTTTAATTTTGATTCTAGTTATGAACTAAATATGTTGGAGAATATGACTATTTCGATTCTCATTCCGATTCTAATTCTGATCCTGGTTGTGAAGCAAACGCGTCCATAATTTTTACAATATTTCTTATATATATTAGTGTGACGGTGCACGTTAGTTTTCTGGTTTTAGTTTTGTTATAATCAAGGTTACATCTATCACAAAAGGTTGACCATCTTGGATTTTATATTATCAGTTATTTTCTCGATTTCAATGATGCTTTTTCAATATTTTTTTTTGTATTTGTTGCCATAGAATCTGGTCTCGCTGTGGAGGCTCTGAGGTGCCTCACCGGAAACTCTCTAATAAACAGATTTCTTGCAGACGATCCTCGAAGGAGATCAACTCTCCACACCTCATCCACCTCGGCACCTGCTGACCTCAAGGCCATTCAAGCCGCGCTCTAACCTCAATTTGGAACTTAGTGCCAACATAGGTGGACATAGCTTTTTACTCCAACGCCTATATAAAGAGGATCAAAGGACCTCCAAAGAGGAGCTCTCATAATCAAGAGCTCTCATAGCTAGGGGATATCATAACTCAAAGCTTTTATGGTAAGAGGCTCTCAACTCCTTGTCCACCATTTTGCTCTCTTCTTTTTTAGCAAGCTAGCAGGTCTATGAGAAGACCAAGGCCAAGATGAAGTCTCACGCCAAAGTGAAGGCCGAGGCTGAGATAAGAAGGCCAAGATAAGAAGGCTGACTAGAGGAAGACAATACTCTGCAGCAATCTTTTTCTTCATATTTACGATTTTTTGTTGCTATTCCAAATTTCTCTCTAACTTTAGCATCGGAAGATTCGACTGGAGCCAATTCAGCGAACTATTGGAGCCAATTCAGCAAACCTTTCTCTTCTTCTTTTGTATCCAGATCAGCATTTTTCTGCAAATAGGCTGACACCTCTAAGCCTCTACAGCCGGATCGAATTCTGCGGGAGCAATATTGATCATCTCAAATTTGCCATTGATACCTAATGTTTTAGTCTATCATGTCCAATGTGATTCGCAGCGTAGTATGTAATGGCTTGTGAAAAAAAAAATTGAGAAAAATTTAAAAATAATAGCATCATCATTGCCTGCCGTGAATCTCGATGAGGATACGAAAAGCGGACTTCAGCTTGCCAATCAACCGTTACAAGACTTAACATAAGGCACCATCATGATAGGGTTGAATAATAAAATCTCCCAAATGATAAAGTGAGAAGTAAAGCTATTGACTCAGCATAAAGCGCCATCATGACAGGGTTGAATAATAAAATCTCCCCAAATGATAAATTAAGAAGTAAAGCTATTATAGCAATTCCGTTAAAACATGAAATTTAGCTAATACTTGGGTCCTCTACCAGTCAAGACGTAACACGAAGTGACTCATAACATGCACACGCACAGAGAGAGGGGGAGGGAGCTGAATCTCCTTAAAAACAATAATAGAAAATACAACCAGAAGCAAAAGCATCAAGCAAGTAGATAGGTTCTTCAGAAAACTCAAAACACTCAGATCTTCGAACTAGGAAGCTGGCGAATTTCTTTCTCATAAGCCATGAGGCGTCTTGTTGAATTGAAGGAGAGAGCTGGCCATAAAGTCTCTCAAAGAAAAAATTATTAAATATTGAAATATTTCAAAATTTCAAGCATGTTCTTCTTTGTCTTTTGTCTTTTATCTAGTGTACTTTCTTTAGTCCCACATTGAAAAAAAGATAAAACTCAAAAGGTCTTTATGTAGTATTCAACCTTTCAACTTAGTGAAGCAAAGAAAGTAAGTAGCCTACGCGCGCACGAGCCCAATGGAGGTCCAAGCCAAAATTGGCGAATCCGATCTGGAAATATTTAATCGGGCGCGTCATGCTCGATCATTGCGCGCAGGCAGGGACCCCCCTGCATGCGTGCGGGAGGTGGGCTTGAGTCTGGCTTCTTTTTGCCGTTTAATTTCTCGAAGATAAGTCATGCTTATCTTGATGCAGTAAAATCTTATCTTATCTTCCTCGAAAGCCTCTCTCTCTGTTTTCTGTCATCTGCGAGTGTACGCTTGGAGTGATCAGAAAACTCAAAACACTCATATCTTCGAACTAGGAAGCTGGCGAATTTCTTTCTCATAAGCCATGAGGCGTCTTGTTGAATTGAAGGAGAGAGCTGGCCATAAAGTCTCTCAAAGAAAAAATTATTAAATATTGAAATATTTCAAAATTTCAAGCATGTTCTTCTTTGTCTTTTGTCTTTTATCTAGTGTACTTTCTTTAGTCCCACATTAAAAAAAAGATAAAACTCAAAAGGTCTTTATGTAGTATTCAACCTTTCAACTTAGTGAAGCAAAGAAAGTAAGTAGCCTACGCGCGCACGAGCCCAATGGAGGTCCAAGCCAAAATTGGCGAATCCGATCTGAAAATATTTAATCGGGCGCGTCATGCTCGATCATTGCGCGCAGGCAGGGACCCCCCTGCATGGGTGCGGGAGGTGGACTTGAGTCAGGCTTCTTTTTGCCGTTTAATTTCTCGAAGATAAGTCATGCTTATCTTGATGCAGTAAAATCTTATCTTATCTTCCTCGAAAGCCTCTCTCTCTGTTTTCTGTCATCTGCGAGTGTACGCTTGGAGTGATCCAGTTGTTGTAGCCCACGTGCACACGAGCCTAATGGAGGTCCAAGCCAAAATTGGTGAATCCGATCTGCAAATATTTAACTGGGCGTGTCATGCTCGATCATCACGCGCAGGCAGGGACCCCCCTGCGTGGGTGCAGGAGGTGGGCTTGAGTCAGGCTTCTTTTTGCCGTTTAATTTCTCGAAGATGAGTCATGCTTATCTTGATGCAGTAAAATCTTATCTTACCTTCCTCGAAAGCCTCTCTCTCTCTCTCTGTTTTCTGTCATCTGCGAGTGTACGCTTGGAGTGATCCAGTTGTTGTAGCCCACGTGCACACGAGCCTAATGGAGGTCCAAGCTAAAATTGGCGAATCCGATCTGCAAACATTTAACCGGGCGCGTCATGCTCGATCATCACGCGCAGGCAGGGACCCCCCTACGTGGGTGCGGGAGGTGGGCTTCAGTCAGGCTTCTTTTTGCCGTTTAATTTCTCGAAGATAAGTCCTTCTTATCTTGATGCAGTAATAGATGCAGTAAAATCTTATCTTATCTTCCTCGAAAGCCTCTCTCTCTGTTTTCTGTCATCTGCAAGTGTAGGCTTCTTTTTGCCGTTTAATTTCTCGAAGATAAGTCATGCTTATCTTGATGCAGTAAAATCTTATCTTATCTTCCTCGAAAGCCTCTCTCTCTATTTTCTGTCATCTGCGAGTGTACGCTTGGAGTGATCCAGTTGTTGTAGCCCACGTGCACACGAGCCTAATGGAGGTCCAAGCCAAAATTGGCGAATCCGATCTGCAAATATTTAACCGGGCGTGTCATGCTCGATCATCACGCGCAGGCAGGGACCCCCCTGCGTGGGTGCAGGAGGTGGGCTTGAGTCAGGCTTCTTTTTGCCGTTTAATTTCTCGAAGATAAGTCATGCTTATCTTGATGCAGTAAAATCTTATCTTATCTTCCTCGAAAGCCTCTCTCTCTCTCTGTTTTCTGTCATCTGCGAGCGTACGCTTGGAGTGATCCAGTTGTTGTAGCCCACGTGCACACAAGCCTAATGGAGGTCCAAGCTAAAATTGGCGAATCCGATCTGCAAACATTTAACCGGGCGCGTCATGCTCGATCATCACGTGCAGGCAGGGACCCCCCTGTGTGGGTGCGAGAGGTGGGCTTGAGTCAGGCTTCTTTTTGCCGTTTAATTTCTCGAAGATAAGTCCTTCTTATCTTGATGCAGTAATAGATGCAGTAAAATCTTATCTTATCTTCCTCGAAAGCCTCTCTCTCTGTTTTCTGTCTTCTGCAAGTGTAGGCTTCTTTTTGCCGTTTAATTTCTCGAAGATAAGTCATGCTTATCTTGATGCAGTAAAATCTTATCTTATCTTTCTCGAAAGCCTCTCTCTCTATTTTCTGTCATCTGCGAGTGTACGTTTGGAGTGATCCAGTTGTTGTAGCCCATGTGCACATGAGCCTAATGGAGGTCCAAGCCAAAATTGGCGAATCAGATCTGCAAATATTTAACCGGGCGTGTCATGCTCGATCATCACGCGCAGGCAGGGACCCCCTGCGTGGGTGCAGGAGGTGGGCTTGAGTCAGGCTTCTTTTTGCCATTTAATTTCTCGAAGATAAGTCATGCTTATCTTGATGCAGTAAAATCTTATCTTATCTTCCTCGAAAGCCTCTCTCTCTCTGTTTTCTGTCATCTGCAAGTGTACGCTTGGAGTGATCCAGTTGTTGTAGCCCACGTGCACACGAGCCTAATGGAGGTCCAAGCTAAGATTGGCGAATCCGATCTGCAAACATTTAACCGGGCGCGTCATGCTCAATCATCACGCGCAGGCAGGGACCCCTCTGCGTGGGTGCGGGAGGTGGGCTTGAGTCAGGCTTTTTTTTTTGCCGTTTAATTTCTCGAAGATAAGTCCTTCTTATCTTGATGCAGTAATAGATGCAGTAAAATCTTATCTTATCTTTCTCGAAAGCCTCTCTCTCTGTTTTCTGTCATCTGCAAGTGTACGCTTGAAGTGATCCAGTTGTTGTATCCTGGAGGATAGGCCGCCATTACCTGCTACACCGAGATTAATTCTCCGAGGGGCGCGATCTATTCTTAAGGACAGTGAAATCACGCCTCAACTGATAAGTTCTTCATTCTTTCCACCTATTATTTTTACTACATTAAATAGATCAGATTCATCATAAATCTAAAATAAAATAAATTTATTATAAAAAAATCAGCTTAAATTCATGATAAATTTTATTTATTTAATAATTTCTTTCGAGGAGACAGCCACAATGTACGTACGAGCTTTATTATTTTAGGCCACGCTTGGGCAGGTTCTGACATAGCCCGTGAGCCATTATACCTGAATTTGCTCAAGTGGGCCTAGGAACAAACAAGGACGCATGGACGTCGACCTTTTTTTACCTTCCACAACCCCAAATAACTGCAGAGGTTAAAAAAAAAAGAATGTTCCCTAATGTTTTTAAACATTATGCAAACATCTAAGCAATATAAAAAAAAAAAAAAAACTTGCATGCTTATATTAAACAACCATCTATTACTGCACAAAAAGAAAAAAAAAACATCTCATGTTAACTTAGGAATTGGATACCAGAGCCAAGAGACATTACATCACAAATGATTCGAATTACCAGTGCTTTGTATTAAATGGGTCCTCATCAGCTAGTCGTTATACTGTCATTTGCTGATCAGTACTTGCACAACATTCGATTTATCGGAAGTGCCAAAAATAATTTCATGAATGGCAAGGACAAGGTGACGAGGCGGTGGATTACAAAAACACATCCACAATGTTCTCGCTTTAACAGGCCAAGGGACCGAGTGAAAGTTAAAAGATGGAGAATGGCTCAAAAGTTAGCATAGTTGGATGTGATGAATTACCTACGTGCTTCTATATTATTTTCTAATAGAAATTAAGTGATGCTTCTAGTCGTTAGAAGAGGCATAGATTTTGATATGATTATATAAAAAAATCCAATTCTTGTGACCCGTACGGCTGGTTATTTGATGAGGGAATCACGGAGAAGCATTCAAGCCACATTGGGAGATGAAATCAACTCTTTGGTGTCGGGAGGAAAAAAGAGAACATGATTCGCCTCCTACGTACGGCTTTGTAGCGATCTTATCCTCAAGATACAACAATTCGGCTCAGCCTAATCCTTCTCGAACAAGCATGATTGCTGGGAGGCTTGATCCAATTGACTCCTTCAGTTGTCTAGAAAAGAAGAAAAGATAAAAAGTTGAAAGTTGAAGAGTAAAATAATTCTTTCTGTAGAAGAAACTCTAAAAAGAACAAAGTACTAGTGAAAAACAGAGATTGGATTGGATTAGAATTAATCCCGAAGGAATTTATTTATAGACTCTATCCGAAGACTGAAGAGATGTGATGATTCCGAAGATACATAATACTATCTTTTCCAAAAAGTTACAACTCTTCTGAAAGAGGCGTCTCATAAAAGAATATTTTAAAATATTTAAAACAACTAAAAGTTAGCAGATAAGAAAATTTTATTTTTTTTAATTAAAACTCCAAAATAAGTATCATCAATGTCCAAATAAAAGGTGATGGCTATCTTTTCTCCTACTCGAGAGAAAATTACTTATAGTCTTTATCATTACAACTTCCTTCTCACAAAAAAAAAAAAAAAAAAATCCTTATTATTCATGAATACCAGTTTTTATTTTTTTTAAGAGAAATAATAGCGGCACTGCAAATTATTTCACATTAAGGATGTTAAATTTATATGGATTAAATTCTTGGAGAAATACCATGCAAGGCTTGATACTTGAAACTGAAATTGTCAACTACTTCAGCTAGCTAGTAACGTTACTGGATGTTACCTCCCCTTCTCAATTTCAATTTGGCTTCTTTCCGTTCTTTGTTTTGCAGGATCGCCCTCCAATGGACTTTATAGCTTCCCCCCACCCCACTTCCAAGCGTCCAATGGACGCTAAAATTTAATCCTACGCGAATCTTATCGACCCGGTATAATCTTGCGTGAAGCTCTCGAACTTCGGGCTCGTTTGGTTCGCAGGAAAAGGAGGGGGGAAAGTGTGGTCAACGGGAAAGTAATGAAATGCCTCTTGTTTGGTTGGAGTTTTCAAAGGAGAGAGATGGAAAAATTGTATTCCCATGGGAATATGATTCCCACATTTCATAGGAAAGTCTTTCCCATGAGAAACATGGAAAAGTTACTTTCCCATAAGGTGGGAATCACTCCTTTTTTATTTTTTTCCAAAAAGACCCTTCAACATTAAAGAAGCATTAAAGAGGCATTAAAGAACTAATTTTTATTAAGGGCATAATAGGAATTATACATAACTTTCCTAGGAAAGTGGATGGTCAACCAAACATAAGCATTTTGGAAATTTGTCACTTTTCCATTGTTAACCAAACATGCCAAAAATACTTTCCTAGGTATCCTCTTCCTAGGAATATGATTCCCAGGAATCATATTTCTAGGAGGGAAAATACTTCCCGCGAACCAAACGAGCCCTTCATGACTTCCTAGACTTCTCCAATTCATTCGGCCTCTGTCCTTCTCGTGGTCCTGCTTTGTTCTTTATTTTGTTCAGAAATCAGAATCCACTGGCCCTACAGAATAACATCCAATGAAAGCAAAATAGATGCAAGAAGGAGA
The DNA here is from genome assembly GCF_009389715.1 of Phoenix dactylifera. Lineage (NCBI taxonomy): Eukaryota > Viridiplantae > Streptophyta > Magnoliopsida > Arecales > Arecaceae > Phoenix > Phoenix dactylifera. The sequence continues at coordinate 8,789,962 of NC_052398.1, read as the reverse complement.
GGAGGAGAGCCTCGCTAGTGTCGTGAGACTGGAGATCACTCTGATAACTGATATGGATAAATTCTTTTGTGGTTGTATCATATTTGATCTCAGAATCCATTCTTCATACAAGTTGTCCGGTTTCCATATTCCATAACCAGAGAAAAAGTTGCCACAACTCTATTCCATCTTTCTCAATGGATGAATAAGTTCTTCAATAGGTAAATCATTTCTGATCTACGTATTTTTCTCAACGGGCCTTAGAAGGCCAATCTTGACTTTCTTCAAAACAAAGTCGTTTTAGTAACTCTCGTTATCTTCCAGTATATATATATTGGCTCGCAAGTCTTTCAGCTTTAAGATGAGTCTGGAAGTATTAGATGCATGCAGATGCCATTGGCGACTTTGCCCAAGGGGAGGGGAAGCCTTCAATGAGTCGACCGAGAACCGGTTTTCTAGCCTTGACTCTGACCATGATGGTCTACTTTTGTATACTGAAATGTCAAGGAAACAACTTGGTATGAATGAGGTGGCGTTGACCCTTGACAAGCTTGTTCAACACTATCGTGGCCTATGCGCTCGCTTCGATCATGAAGGCAAATTGGCCATGGAACGGGTGATCTTGGAGCAGTTTGGGGCCGAGAAAAGGGAGATTGTGGTCGCTAATGGGCTCGGACTAATTCCGGTCCGGATGGTGCTTGGTGAAGGAAACTTTGAAAGAGAATTGGCCGGAAATCTCTCTGCTTAAGCTGACCAGGGAACTTCTGCTACCTTGCTACTCCGTTACTTCTTTTTAAAACCCCTTTTGCTAAGTGATACACCCTAGATTCATCAGCTTGTGACTGCAACCAATTAGAATGGCCCATCAGAGCCCACCAACAACAATGAGCCATATAACGATGGTTGCAGTCTCACGAGCCATATAACGATGGTTGCAATCTGATACATTGTAGGGTAGTTATAGCTCATCCTACATGTTGAGTGATTATTGTACAATTAGATAGTTATTAAACATCTGACAGTTACAACGTGTCCGATCTTTTCAGATAACAACTCTATACTCTCATTCTTATATAAATTGAACCCCGAAAACTTCAAGCAAGAGAATTCTACGCTTATTTTATGCTATTCTCTATAAGCTCTCCTAATTCTTCATTGTTTCCAAAAACTTTGTTTTGACCTAGACATCTGAGTGTCTCTCCTCGGATCAAGTCTGACAACCCTTGGTATTTTTTCTCTTGTTTGCAAATCGGACTGCCAACTCTGAGCCGGTCTATTTGCTAGCTCATTCAGTCTTGTCAGGATTTTGGTGTGCATCTAGCAGAGGAATAAATGTTGGCACTTCTGAAGATTATGTACTGGTCAAGAACAATGCTTAATTAGCTTCAGTATCATTACTTGATTGTAAGATGCACCAGCGTTAAAGTAATTTAATTAGTGATACCATAGTTTTCAAGAAGAGACAGAATACAGTATGTACGTTTCTGAAAAAGCTTTTATAGAAGACTCATGCATGTCCAATGTCATCATAGAGCAATCCAATCTCATAAGATGGTTCAAGGCTTAAAAACCCTCCTGTCTTATCAAATTCGCATGCCCAACCTTATTTTCTGTAAATCTTTGCCACCAAACATCACAGCTGGTGGCAGCCTCTAGCACCAAAACACGTATCCTTCTCATAGAAAATTGCTATTTTCATCTTGACCAGAATGTTATGCACAAATTATTTGCCTTTAAACTCAATTGATCCTTTTTCATTTAAAGGCAAAATATTTATGACTTCATCTTGAGACAGCCCAATCTTTGAGCTTTTTGCTCCACTAATCTTTGGTAGAATTTTTTCAGCAAGTTTAACATGTAATGAAAAACACATATAACAAAATTGGTTATGTATGGTTGCCCCAAGATCTCATTTAAAAAAAGCTAAGTAAAATATGCTCATTAAATTTCTTGACTCTATATAAGTATTCAAAATCTACCCAATGTACAGTCGGTAATGAGGCTTAATCTATGCCTATGAGTTCTCATAATATTAAATAGAACTAAAATGAAAAACTAAATTTTTACTTCGTTGCCGATGTAAACTGCATCCTCTAGACTAGTTGCTCGTAATATCGAACAAAATGTTACCACAAAGTTCGAATTAAGCGGTCTAGCAACATCCTAATATAACTTGTTAATTACTACAAGGAAGAAAAAAAAGACAATATCAAATAATGACCGTACCATATAATGAACATATCATATATATATATATAGCCATTTCTGACGGTTATAAAGCCAATGGCATTGAGTGTAATATAGCATGATTATAAATGCATTGCTTTGGAATCACAACATTATCATTTAAAATTAAATACTAAAAATTATAAACTAAAAAATAATTACCGCCATTAACCACTTACAACTACTCGGAAATAGTTTAACAATTTATAGGCATAACAACCCATATGGTTGCCATCAACGTTCCCCTCGAAGTACGTCATGCCTGAGAGAAAATGGCACGTACAAAGTGACAACATACGTGGACAAAATTAAATGATGCTTTCGAGAAGGCAGTGCTCACGGCATGAAGCATCTTCCACAGCACATGCCATCATCAAGTAGACAATTATGAATTATAAATAGCTGCATTAAGAAATGAACTGCCATCAAATAATATAGTCCACAAGCATATGGGCACTCATTATTTGATGGCCATCTATCTTTTAATAACAACTATTTAAATATATACAATACTCTACCGTGCCCAAGCTACACTGTTGGTTAAAAACTTAATAGATGGTAGCTTATGACATCATTAAAGGCGTTGTTTAACTATCAACACACGCTCAAATCCATACCAAGAACAATAATTCGTTGAGCAGCTGCAAAGACGGTGTGATTTCGTGCGAGCCCATGCTTCGATCCCATGGTTTCATACCGTTGGCGTTACCCACCCTGGTTTCAAGTACCTCAATAAAACCTGCAATGGAGTTTCCGAATTGGCCACCCGGAGTCGTAGGGGGCCTTGTCTCGACTTCATGCTCTTTCTCGAGGCGGTGTGCCATCCGTTTGCTTTATAAAATGGAAAACTTGTCATACCCTTCTAGTCTTCATTAGGCCTTTTCTTCGAGGCATGACATGCCGTGGGCCTCTGAAACCAGTGGTACAAAACAACACGCGCCGCTGCGACGAGCCCAAGGTCTTTCTCCAGTTGTTTTTCTTTTTAGCGTTTTTACTGCTTGTTTTGCTTGGGAGGTGAGTACCTAAACAACCGAACCGTGGATCGGAGGAGACGAGGAAGATGAATGCTCGCAGTCATTTATGGGCTCGGATTCTTTCCATTGAAGATGATGCTAGCGGTCACGAATAGGCTCAAGTCCGTTCCTTTGTGTCATAGCGATGGAACCATGGAGTTGGAGATCGGCATACATATCATACTATTTATAATAATTTAGAATCTCATCTAATAAAATTTATTTGAAACGTGTTAGAATTATTCTAGATTATTCTAGAATGATTTTCTGTATATTCTAATTGACCTTGGTGATCATGTATATTTTTTATAGAATGATTAGCACATTAGAATCATTCTAGACTATTCTAGACTGATTTCCTATATATTTTAATTGACCTTGATGATCCAAGTGATCCTGTATAATCTTGATTGATTTATGATTGATTGTATTACCAAATTTAGTCAGCCTTCTAATACTATATAAAAAATACTGATTTAATTAAATTAGTTAAAAATATTTTAATCTAATTTAATTTTACTCTTACTCTAAGCAATTTTACTCTTACTTTAAAGATGCAATCTTTGAGTGAGATGCATGTGTTTCATCACCTTCATTGCTTTTCTCAAAAAGCAAAAACAAGAAGACAAAAAAACTTTATACCTCTTTTCCAATTTTACTTGATAATGAGGTGACTTGATCACTAAACCATCATAAATTTTAATGGATGATGACCATGGCATCATTTTGTAATAATAAGGGTCTTACTTAAAAAGATTGGACAAAATATATTATTTAAATTTTTTGATTCTGTATAAACATCGAATAAAATTCTGTTCGTCCGATTCCTGTCTAACTAAAAATATGCTAGACAGATCGTTGTTAGAACCGACGAACAAAAGTTAATTTAAATTCTACTCTTACCTTTCCTACTCGAAGAATAGCGGTTGTAAGAGGTCGATCCACAGGGAGGCGATTGGAGTTGCATAAAAATCAGAACGTTCACTCGGGTTTGAAATCGATTTTTGAATGATTAAAGAAAAATATTATTTTGAGGATGTTGATGGATTCTCTAGTCTACCGGAGAATGTTTTTTAATTGAAATTAACTAAAAGATAGGTATTTAAATTCGAAAAGCATTTATATATTTAACTAATTAAAGAAAAGCTTTAGCATAAATTAAAATGGATGAAAACAAGAAGATTGAAGTGAACACAATTTGCATAAAAGAAGATTTAATGTATTGCATAAAAAGAACAATTAAAAGATTTCATAAAAAGAAAACAGAAATTAACTTGAATCTAGAACAGGGATTGCATGAAAGAAAATTGATGGATTCGACAAATAATTTATACCAAACTGAACACATACCCTACCACATTTAGTTTGTTTTAAACATTAAGACATGTTTAATTACCAAGCGCGAGAAAGGGAACGCCAGCCTACGCATCCGCCGCAAAGACGTTAGATGTGAGTTTCTATGCAAATTAAGTTGCAAACCCATCTGCGACGCCGTATCGATTGCCTTCTCTCGGGAATAAAGCAAAAGCACTGCTACCTACATTTAATCCAGCGTCCGTCCAACCTTTCACCGCCTTAGCGAGTTCGAGGCCATGTAACCTTTACTTCTGGTCGACGCAACTACTGTGGCTGTTCACTGTTATGCTGCTCTCTGCTTGGTGCCTTCTTTGATTCCCCAACTTCCCACGCTCTGTTTTTCCTGGGCGGTTGCCACCTTTTGTTCAAAAGAAATAGAAAACTTCTTAGGCTATCTCAAGTCTAATGGGTCAGTTCCAAGCTTTCAGTCCACTTTTTTCAGCGCCTTCCCATAATTAAAGCCACCCACCTAAACCAACGAAGGGTACAAAAACCGCATGCCACTGCCCACAGGGTTAGGGCAAGCCCAAGGTCTTTCTCTACTTATATATAACCAGCCAGGCACCATGCGAGCTCAAAACCAAAGCTCTTCTTCACGTTTAACTTTGGTGTTCTTTTAATTGGGAGGAGTGTTTACCAAGAGAAACGAAGATGAGCGTAGAGATATTGGACGGAGCCACCATTCGCGAGTTCGTGGAGGACGAGGGAGCCTTCAACGGGTCGGTCGAGGACCGGTTTGCGAGCCTCGACGCCGACCGGGATGGCCGGCTCTCGTATGCAGAGATGGCGAGGGAGTTGATGAGCCTCAGGGTGCTGGAGACCCACTTCGGCATGGACGAGGTGAAGCTGAGCCCCAACGAGCTTGTTCAACTCTATCGTGGCCTCTTTGCTCGGTTCGATCATGACGGCAATGGAAGCGTAGACTTGGAGGAGTTCCGTTCAGAGATGAGAGATATGATGCTGGCGGTGGCCAACGGGCTCGGTTTCTTGCCGGTTCAGATGGTGGTGGAGGAGGGAAGCTTTCTCAAGAAGGCCGTGGAGAGGGAGTCGGCAAAGTATGCCGCATAGAGGTCTTATGTTTTTTCAGAGAGTCCTAGGCTTGTTGAGCTATCTTCCTATTGAGTTTTAGTTTGCCGCTTCCTACTTCTTGTTTTCCTATTGAGTTTAGATTTATAAAATTGCCGATGGATTTGTTTTCAGAAGAGATGGTACGATGATTCAAATGTAACTTCCTTTTTGAGGTTTTGTACTTCATGAGATAATTACTAGTGAATCGAAAATTTGAGATTTATGTTAGCTTATTGATCAGTCTAGTATCTGATTGATCATAGATGACAAATTGCTAACCAATGGGCTTGTGCATGAGGAAGTAAACTAATGAATTCGCGTTGAGAAATGCAGGTTATGAAACAAACGGATCTTGTATTTTAGTTCATGACTTCAGGCGATTCTTGCTAGTAGCTCTTGGAAGTAACGGCTATTCTTGAGATTGCGAGTGAGATGATAAGACTAAATTAAGGCTGCTCCAGATTAGGGGTGACAAAATATGATCCGATCCGTCAACTCGATCCGTGTTCGACCCGCCATAAACAGGTTTGGCTTTGGTCTAAACAGGTTCGGATCGTAAACAGGTCGATCCGTTTAATCTATTTATTAATTGGGTCGGATATGGGTTTTAGATGTCTGACCCGTTTAAACCGTTTAACCCGTTTAAGTGTTGGGTAGGTTAAATAGGTCTAAACAGGTTAAACGGGTTAAACAGGTCTAAACAGGTTAAACGGGTCGAAACAGATCTAAACAGGCCGGGTTGGGCCGGTTAAACGGGTTAGGTAGGTTAAACGGGTCGAGTTGGGTAAACAGGTTAAACAGGTCGGGTCGGGTTGGGCAAACAGTTAAACGGATCGGGTCGAGTTACCTATTTAATAAACAGGTCGGGTTCAGGTTTATAATTTTCTGACCTGACCTGCATGTGACCCGACCCGTTTATAACCCGATCCGATTGTCACCCCTACTCCAGACTCGCTTCAGTTTGGCCGAGGTGGGGTCTAACATCTTCGGAAAATGCTATGAAGCACACAAAAAGTTTATGGAGCCCATAACTGCTTATTTGGCCGACTCCTTGTAGTTGGTGTATATTATAATCAAATCTTTATATTATCACATAATGGTAGAAAATTACATATATGAAATTAGATTTTATAACATACATCAACATGCGTATAGCAGTAAATTTTTGAGTTGCACCAATTCACTTTTACCAAATGGTAAGAGAACTATTAATTAGTAGTGTTGTGGTTCAAATCTAGCTCGAGGGTGACCACGCTAGTGAAGCCAAAAGAGCCGCCGGTGCTGGAAAGGGAAAGACATGAGCCGCCTCCTGCGCGACGGCTGCAGACCTGCACAAAGTTTCACTGGTGTTCCCGGTGAGGGCTCTCCAACGATCAAGATAGAGTGGGCAGATTTGGTCCAGCCAAAAAGGTCCCTTAGGAATTACCTGACCGAGCTATTTATAGCCTCGGTGGAGTATCCTAGGTGACGGAGGTACTGTCAGTCCCCATGATGAGGGGGTATGGCTCTGAGCCGGATGGCGTGCAGCCCAGGTAGGCAAGTAACGTGCGGTATAGCCCGTTCTTAAAAACGGTAGGGCGTTGACAGTCACAGCAGGATATGGCCGGAGTAGTCAAGGTGCCGTCTGACTTCTGTTGGCCAATTATGGAGATATGACGCGGCAGTGTGATAAAGTACGGCCGCGCAGGTGGGCGTGGGCCCGCACACTGGTGCGGTTGCTGACGAGGCCGAACTCGTTAAGTAGTCGCATCATTCGTTTGACGAGGTCAATCTGGCGGATACTGGGAGTAGCTCGATTTTGTGGGTTCCGGGGTGTGCTCGGAGGTGCGCACCGAGTTCGAGGATCGGGTGTATCGTTGGGGGTTTGGCGTCCGGAACTTGGTCGAGACGGATCGGTATTTGTTTAGAGGCACTCCGAACTTGGTCGGCGAATGTCCAGAGTTGGTGAAGCTTTCAGCAAAGTTCTGAGGACGAGTTGGTCCTAGGCCGAGGTGAAGATTCATTCGATTGTTGTTGGTGTTTACTGGGCCGAAACTGGGCAGCCTTTTAGCTGTGGGCTGGATGACCCATTTTTTCCTCTATCAAGTGTGTACATAACAAAAGCCTATTAGCATTTCACATTTTCTTTACCAAGGGTCTTAGGCATATTGAGCTATCTTTGTATTGAGTTCATCTTGTGACTTTCTACTTAGATTTTTTATGGATAACTTGCTAAAATAATACAAAATAAAAATACTAACTAAATAATATATATATATAATTAGATAAATAAAATTAATCATACAATAAATATTATTAAATTAGAGAAGTATAAAAAATAACATAAAATAATAATGACAACTGCCTACTGAAAATTTTGTGAGGGATAGATGCACTAGCCAGGTATGGAGAAATTAGAAATTAGTCTGTCTAGTAATAATATCATATATTATTACTTGAAAAATAATATATAGGATTGTACTTTTCACAAAAGAGTTGTTAACGTCTATTTTCAGTATCATATATGATATTTTGTTTTGAAAATAATTTATAAACTAGGGAAACATAATCAACACGAAACAATCTCTTGTAACTACAATGAATCAAGTTAAAAATAATCATAATGAATGTAATTGCGGTTACTTATATATTCACAACTTGCACCTTGTTCTTTTGGACAAGTGTATATATATTATACACCATTCACATTCTTGCATACAATTTAGACAATATGACATAATGCACAAGAAATGGGACGAATTTCCAAAAGACAATGCTGATGGCGTAATGAATGTTATGATGGTGGCCAAAACGGTCACTGATGCCATTAATTTAAAGTTTTAGACGTTAACACATGCTTAATTACCAAGCAAGAGAACACTAATCCATAAATCCGCAGCAAAGACTGGCCTTCATGCGAGCCCATCGGAAACAACGAAAGAACGGTGCACTCCCAGGGCTGGTTGGTCGTAACTCTAAATTAAATCCCACCGACCGCGCGAACGTCTGACTTTCGGTCAATGAAAATAGCATCGGGTTTCAGACTCCTCGTCAACAACGTACCATGGGCTTTTTGACCGCCTACTTTTTCTCTCTCACCCTTGGTTCTTGACTCCGGACTTCTCCCGTACTTTCCTGCTGCTTCTAGTCGTTTATGACCTCCCAGAAACAAAAGGTGGAAAACAACGCGCCCACAGCCCACAGGGCTACGGCCAAGCTCAAGGCGGCGAGGCTTGTCTTGGGTTATATATATGTAAGCAGGTAGGCACCATCTCTTCCTCGTAGCAAAGCTTTTCTTCACCTTCTAACAAGCCTCTTTTTCATCACCTTGAGCTCTTTTTCATCACCTTGAGATATACTAAGAGAAGCAAAGATGAGTGTAGAGATATTGGATGGAGCCACCATTCGTGACTTCGTAGAGGATGAGAGGGCCTTCAACGGGACGGTCGAGGAGCGGTTTTCCAGCCTCGACACCAACTGTGATGGCTTGCTCTCATATGCAGAGATGGCGAAGGAGTTGATGAGCCTTAGAGTACTCGAGACCCACTTCGGCATGGATGAGGTGAGATTGAGCCCTGATGAGCTTGTCCAGCTCTATCGCGGCCTGTTTGCTCGGTTCGATCATGACGGCAATGGAACGGTGGATCTGGAGGAGTTTCGGGCAGAGATGAGGGAGATGATGCTCGCTGTGGCGAACGGGCTCGGGTTCTTGCCGGTCCAAATGGTGGTGGAGGAGGGGAGCTTCCTCAAGATGGCTGTGGAGAGGGAGTCGGCAAAGTGATCTAGTTAATTTCTTTTTAACTGGGGACCTTATATAGCCTTATTGAGCTATCACTATAAATATTGAGTTTGATTTGCGACTTTCTAGTTAGATCTTCGGGAGGGCCGGGTTCTGACTCTTTTGTACCGGGGGTTTTCCTGTTTTTATTTTATTATTGTCATCAGTATTTCATTTTCTTAATGAACTTTAGATGACCGTATAGAGTTTTTTCTCGAAGGATATATATTAATTTATTTGATCGAGAGGATGCTTGCTTGATGGAATATTACCATGATGGTCTGAAGAGAGACAATATGAGCATTTCAAGATTGCTAATCTGACACTATATTCTTCTTCATAATATTGTCACTTTTGGCATTATATGTGTATATATATATTTCATGATATGAGAAAGGAGACTAAGCTGAAATCAAAACTGTAGCCACAACAGACATCAGACAGAAAACTTGGACTTAAGTAGGCCCGATTGAACAAAACTCCCAAGGCATCAGCTGAAAGTATACATCCCAAATTTGACTGGTATCTGATCAGCAGCTGAGATAGAGAAGTCGCCTTGTGATGCTTTGGCTGCCATCCAATCCGTAGCCTGATTTTACCTCCTTGCAGTACATGTGTCGCCTTGAACGCCCATCTTGACCTCTTCCATTGCAGCACATCCTTCAGCAAGGGCATAGACCCGTTTGTAGACACAGAATCATGAATCCAATGAACAATGGTTTTAGAGTCCCTTTCCAACCAAATTTGATACACTCTTCCTCTACCAAGGCTCTGGATACATAATCCATTAGAGCTGGCAAAGACGAGGGAAGAAAACCAAGGCCACTCTGATCACATAGGCGCTGCCAACATTGGTGGGCATAAGAACAAGTTATAGTAACGTATTCACAATCCTCAATAGATGATAGACAGAACACATACTTGTAGATTTTCATTATTTAAGCAGGCTTAGCTTCATCAATTCCCGCATAGCAACTTGCGAGTGCCAAATCCAACTAAAGTTAACCAATTTAAACTGAATCACCCAAAGTAGAGCAAATGTCTCTGACTGCCACATAATCGGGCTTGCTGTTGCCTGTAAGCTTATCAGCCCACTGTCCTCTTGACAAGGAGATGCCAGTCGGGAACACAGCAGTTAACAAGGTCCACTCCCAGGATTTATCATGTGCCATGAAGGGAACCACCTTTCGTTGACTCAGTAGGGACTAGTCTGAGCTGCCGGTGTAACCAAAAATAAGAAAAGAAACCACCCGCACAGCAAAAAAAGGTTCACCTCTACCTTAATATAAGCATGCCAAACACCAAGAGAAATGGTAGAGAGCCATACTATAAACAAATCGACAGTTATTAATATTAGAGTAAAAGCTAGCATTGTATGATAGTTGATTAGCCATACTGGGGTTGTAGGGGAAGAGGTTTTTTTTTTTGGTACATTGGTGGCTCATACGGTGTGGATGCAGCCAAAAAAAATAAAAAATAAAAAATTATATAAGTGTTTTGGTATGGACCTACGGTCCTCTTAGAATAAGAGCTTTTGAGTTCATACGTAGAGAGACGGTATAACAGTGTTTAAACCAGAAAATATTTCTATCAATCATGCAGTTTTTTTTCTTTTTTGCTAGAGATCGATCTATCAGGCATTTTTGCAAGAAGGAATAAATAATAAAGAATAAAGAAGTACGCTTTAGACGACCGGTGGGCATACGACATGTTCTGGCTGACATGATGTGTTGCTTCACGTTACCATGTCGGCGCTCTTCTCATCCCTTCGTGACTTCGAATATACTTTGGCATGTCCTTAGCCTTGCTCCAAAGAGAGAGAATATTCGAAAGCAATATCAATCCCAAACCCGAGGCCAGCCAACGGCACAAAAAAGCGAACTTGCTACCCTCGTCTGCGTTGCCTGCAAGCATTCCATGGGGTTCGCAAATTGATTTTGACCAGGTTGCATGCTTTTCCGTATTCCTTGGTTCCCAAGATTGACCACTCAACGTGCCATGCCGACTATGGAAGCGGACCGAGCCCGCAGTAAAACAAAACAAAGACCAAAGAGTTGACCACTAATACAACAGGCGAGAAAGGGCATAGGGAAATTAACAAACCCCCTTCACTGCTCTTTCTTTATAAATAAGAAGGCCAACGACCTTCCTTTCCTCAAAACAGAGTTCTCTTTTCTTTGCCTTGATCCAAAGATGAGTGTGGAAGTGCTAGACGGAGCGACAATCCACAACTTTGTCGAGGATGAAGTGGCCTTCAATTCGTCAGTCGAGGACCGGTTCGCCGGCCTCGACACCAACCATGATGGCCTACTCTCGTATGCGGAGATGGTGAGGGAGCTGATGAGCCTCAGGGTGCTTGAGACCCACTTCGGGGTGGATGAAGTGGGATTGAGCTCTGACGAGCTGCTTCAAGTCTATCGTGGGTTGTTTGCTCGGTTCGATCATGATGGCAATGGAACAGTAGACTTGGAGGAGTTTCGGGCCGAGATGAGGGAGATTTTGCTCGCTGTGGCGAATGGGCTCGGATTTTTGCCAGTTCAGATGGTGGTGGAGGAGGACAGCTTCCTCAAGAGGGCTGTAGAGAGGGAGCAGGCTCAGAAGCTCACCGTTTGAACTTATCGCTCCGGGAGAACGTCCGGCCGCTGCCATTCTGATGATCATGCTTTTTGTTTAGCTCTTATTCTCTCTTCTTCTTCAACTAAACCTCCTACCTAGATATCAAGAATATTGAGTGTTTAAACTGTACAAGCTTATGAAGAAATAAAAGGTGGCAGTTTTAGATGTTATAGAGGACATCAAATGCTTGGTTTCATCAAAGGTTTCAAATTTAAGATGCTCGAGTGCTTGGTGAAGTTCTATGATTTCTAGTGAAAAAGTGCAGGCACAGGTAAAGCTAAATGATTGAAAAGTGTGAAAGTAGGTCATGTTTGTGTAAAGCAGAAAATAAAAGAGAGAAGGAAGTAGACTCTACAATTTACAGAAGTATAGTTGAAGTTTTGTTTTGATGTTTTCTTTATTTTTGGTTGAAAGGGAGATAGATAAGCACCCGGCTTTAATTGATCTGATCAAAAGAATAAAAAAAATTCAGAAGCTGCCGAGAGTAATCTCTGTTACAAATGGAAAGGAACAGAGAAAAAAGAATCTGAAAAAAAGCAGTGGAGCTCTGGCACCCGGACAAAAAATTTCTTCATCCAATCCTTTGCAACAATAGGAGTAGAGAACCTCACAAAATCAATCATAGCTTCTGGCAGCACACAATCCTGAAACGGTGGCACGCGGGAGTCTGAAACAATGGCACGCGGGAGTCTGAAACAATCCCTTTCCACTATTGACCTCTGCGTTCAATTCACTGATCAGGCTAGTAGACCTTGAAGTAATTGACTATTGATCCCATTCAACTAGTTCAAGTTTTGATAAATAAACTAGCTCAAGTAATCCTGAGATGCAGAAGGTGCAGCAAAGTCATTAATTGCTCCATGGCATCAAAGCTTGATCTTAAAGACAGCAATATGTTTATCCGACATTCCAAGATCCGAATTTATTGGAAGTAGCGCAAGATAGAATTTGTTTGTGATCCACAGGGTAAGGATTGAAGAGTTCTAGCATCCCTATTCCCTGCTTCTGTGACAGTTCTACCAATTAGGGGTCGAGGGTTCAAACTCTCCACCTATTTGAGACAGTCAAAGGACTTGGGAAACCTGCCAAAGTAGGAGTCCTGCCAAAGCACTACTGTATTGGTTCTTGAGGTGCTGCAAAAAGGGGCTGCTTTCAGAAGTGGTCTCATGAGGGGGAAGATATGCGGACCAAGCCATGACTGCGGGCCGAGACGCTGGCTGTGTCTTTTTCCCAGCTTTTTGCCATGGAGTGGAGCCGGAATGGGACTGTCAACTACTTCGTCGAGTTGTCCACTGAGGGGCCTCGCCGGGGACTGGATTTCGTTGCTGTCTTAAGTGAGGACCGACGGAGGGTGTTACTTTCTTTAATCGAGCTCTTCCAAGGTGGAACTGAGGCTGAGAGACTAGATGCTGCAACGTGAGCTTTATAGGGAGTTTTATGCAAAACTTCTCATGTCAACTCTGGAATTAGACTCGGCGGCCGGCGTGCAGCACTAGTTCAAAACTGACAGATGAGGAGGGCAGGGGCATTTTGGGCCTTTTCAAAAAAAATAAAAGGGGCTCAAGGACCGAAAATTAAACTTGGTAAAGATATTAGATGAAAGATTTTAAGACTGGTCAACCGGGACTTTTTGTTATAGCGGGGTCTTTTGGAGGGTGGGGAATTAATTACAAAGACTTCACTCCATTTCACTTTTATTACATTCTTTTGTTGATAAACTGGATTGCATACCACTCATGCTTTGTCACGAGAACACGGGCTTCCGCTTCATCCATTTGTATAAGCCAGACCGAGCAGTTGGAGGATAATTCTGTCAACCAGGTGATCGTTGGTAAGTTTAAAGGAGACTCTAATAACGAGAAAATTGCAGCTGGTGCATGGATTGACAACAGTTGTTCCAAGTCTCCAAGAGACTGCAGTGGAGGAGTCTGTCTTCCAACTACTTCCTGTTTGCGTGGAGGACTTGCAATCGCACAGACAACGCCCTCACCGCCCAAAACTTTCTAGTTTCGCACTCATCATATCCATCCTCATCGTTATCATCATCACCATTTGAGCTCGAGTTGCACGGGAATATACCACAAATCGCAGATCGAGGATATTGCCATAGACTGAATGACGTGGATGCTTTAACTACTGGAGTCACGTAAGCGGCATTATTCTCGTTTACTCTCCTCCGTCACCGTTGAGTACAGACGGAGAAGCCTTCGCTCACTCTGCAGACCTTGGAGATCTCCTCGGATCTCTCGTCGCAGCCACCATGGATGGTGGTTCGGGCATCCATGCGAGAAGCCGCCGGGTTCCAGGCTTCCAGCAACGGATGGCCGCAGGGTCCCCGGAGAGTAACGGGAAAGCGATGATAACAAGATGATGGTAAGTAACAGTGAATCCGAACGCCGTCAAAACGGTCAAAACGTCTAGTTTTGAGAAGGCTTGGGACCTCGTGAGGCTTACACGTCAGCGGATAGGAGGCGGAGCACGGGACCTCCTTGCTAAGCAAGGCAAGGCAAGAACGGAAACGACAAGTCGTACGAAGACTCAGAGAGGGATATCATTAACGTCGACCCTACCGGGCCCCCAACCTCCCGTCCACCGGTTGAGTCTGCTCACCACCCGGTGAATAACTACCATTTGGGCTTTAGATAGATTTCACTTTGGTCCGGTTTCTAAACCTGGTTTTAAATGAGGAAAATAATTTGCTATGAGCCCCCATTGTCCAAAAGAAAAAAGATATAGGAAAAGGAAGTAACCTAGTAAGTTAGGAGATAATTAGCTAGTTTAGAAATTCGAAATACATCGCTCTAAAGCTAGATTTGTTTGATTATTTTTTATGACTTGGATTAGGTTTTTGAAGCATAGCTTATTAAATATAAAATTTATTTGGTAAAAATAAGTAAAATATTGAAAAAGAAAAGTAAAAGATGGAGAAAATTTATATGATTTCATGAACAATTGTGTATAGACTTTGAATATTTTTCAAATCTATCTGCATATCTCCTATATAAGTTGTAATTATTATAAGATTACATGAATGAAGCATAAACAACCAGTTTTTGTATTGTTGAATAAATTATGATCATTTTTTGTTGTAATAAAAAATGCTTCTTTAGTTTCTATATGCATATTTACTCATGATTTATTGAAGAAGTTTAAACCCTCTCCAATTCTTAAAGCAACTAGATAATTTAGTTAGTCACTATAACCTTTACAGAAACTCATTCTAATTATTGCAATAGATAATAAGATTCAATTGTAGGACATGCTTGTTTGGTCACCATTTTCTAATATAATTCAAATAAACCTATATAGATTGTCAAAGATAACAACTACTTTTGAAGAATAGAAAAAAAATTAAATTTAATGAAAACTTCGATCTTGTTAAATTGCTTCCATAACTTTCAACCATATTCAATCACGTGAAATAACAAGCAATCGTGCATTTTCCATGTGGCACATAATTTATCTTTTTTCTATTTTTGCTTCAAAATTTGATTTTACAAGATAAATTTTAATTCATTATCTTATTATATACCATTTCTATACTTGCAAGCCAAGCCTTACATTACATGATTTTTTTTAGTGAAAGCATAACTTAAAGATAACCTAAAGAAAAAATTTGGCAAAAATGTTACTAAGATTAATTTTTTTGAATTGGGGTTTTACTTTGAAATTCATGCTATTCAAGTTCTATTGTCTTGCACTACAGATATAAAATTAATTGCATTATCACAATGAAAGCATTTGATTGAGGACATTATAATCTAAGTCATAACAATAAAGATTGCAAATAAAAATAGAAAATAATAAAATTAAAATTTGAGATAAAAAGTATATAAACAAGAGAAAAACGAAGAAGTAAAAGAGCCATTTTGGAGGGAAGATATAAATTTCGTAAATAAATTAAAAAAAATCAATTATCAAAAAGGTCGAGTTAGATTTATCATTTAACATAATAAAAATCGATATTACATTTAAATTCAATCCTTGTTATGATTCAACCCCTGATATGATCAATCAAAATGCGCATTTAACTTTTTGAAGTCAGCAAGTGTCTCAAATAACTGTATCAAAAAGTCATTGCATATAATTGTAGCATGGGAGAGTGTGCCGAATTAAGACTAATTTTTATTCACCAGCAAAACATAACAATCCGCAAGCTTTTCAATTTAAATGCACAGAGGTAATCTCACCAGTCGTAACTAGATCCTGGTGGCCCAACCCGCAAGGGCGATGGCGTCAGTTTTGTCTCCTCGTAATTCGTGACACAAAATGAGGGCATTCCCGTCAATCTATTTTATTTAAGAGAGAGAGAGAGAGAGAGAGGAGAGAGACAGACAAGGAAGAGAGAGAGAGAAAGAGGAAGAGAGAGAGAGAGAGAGCAGGGACGAAGGCGGGGAAGGGCAAAGGATTTGATTTTTTTTTTCTCTCCTAATTTTGTTTGTCGTTAAATCGCCATTAGATGGTAGTTGGTGGCGATGGTGTCGGACCAAGACATAGCGAGCTGCGTGCAGTCTCTTCTCCGGCAGGCCGGCCCCAACGCCGTTGCCTCCGTTAACGGCGTCGTCCGGGAGCTGGAGGCCAAACTCGGCCTCGACCTCTCCCACAAGGCCGGCTTCATCCGCGACCAGATCGACCTCCTCCTCGGCCAATCAAAGGGCCATTTTGCCCTCCCACCGCACCCCCAATTCCACCCCCAACCCCAAGCCCTCCACCACCTCCACCCCCAATTCCAGCCCCCTCCCCCGGCCTCCTCCTCCCCCTTCACCCACCTCCCCCACCACCACGAGCTCTCCTTCCGCTACCCCCCGCCTCGCCTCCCAGCCTCCGCCCCCGCCGCGGCGGCGGCGGCCCAGCAGCAGCTCCGGCAGCAGCAGCAGCACCAGCCACCGCCGCTGCCGACGCCGGCCGTCCCTCAGCCAGCCGCGCCTGCCCAGAAAGAAAGGTGACTCCTTTTTGCTTCTTTCTTGCCAATTTTCAAATTAGGGTTTTGGTTGTTGTGAAAGTTGCGTGCTTTTTACTGATTAAAGTAAAGTTGTTTGCCACCACACCCCCCCCCCCCCCCCCCCCCCCCCCCCCCCCCCAAAAAAAAAAAAGTATGTTATTTGCGTATGATGGGCGGGAAATAGATTTTTAGGGTAGAGTTATGGGTATGTGAGGTTTGGGCGGCAAAGTTGGAATTTGGAAGATTTAATACTTTGTGTTTCGAAAAAGAGAGATTTTTTCCATTGGGAAATTGCTGAACCTGGAGGTGGTGAAAGAGTAGAGTTTTGGCTGTTGTAAAATTGTGGATTTCTGTATTTAAAAATAATATTTGCTCTAATCTATGGATTTGGAGTGAATAATAAAATCAACTTCTTCATTATTTATGGACTGGTGCGAACGCGAGCGAGTGGCTCTGAAGGCGCGATCATCAGAATGAAGGGCTCTGATGTCCCCATCACTGAACTTGGTTGACTTGAACCTAAACAGCTCATAGTATTGTCTAAACCTTTTTCTATAGTTTTTGTTGAAGATGCTTGTAATTTTCAATATAGTCACATGGAAGCCTGTGCTATTGTCAAGTCAAAGTGGACAAGTAAGGGGATCATGGTGAAACAACTTCTCTTAGCAGCTGAAGGGATAAAAGTAGAAAGAGTTGATCAATGGTAGTGCAGTGTTGTGTCCTTTATAGGTTATTATATCGGCCTAATTGTTGATGATAGGGCACACTTCATTTGGAGCAATAGGTTATGGGATCCTTTGTTATTATGTGGTTAGCTTTTCTCTATATGATTACCCTTGGTAGATTTTTACAGGTTATTGCCTTGTTGGGAGAGTGGCAAGTTATATATGTCTATGATAAATGGTGCTTTGTGTGTTGGAAGGAAAGGTTGCTTGCAGTTGTCTGGTATCATCCATGAGTTCAACAATGTTTTGAAGAATTGTTCTATGGCATTATACCACTCGCGGGCTGCTATAGTACGTACCATGGTACATTTTGCACTAACACAAGGTATTTACTGGTACCAAAACACACACACACACACACAAAGAAAGGGTGCTGAAACATATTTAATCTTGGTATTGAGTGATACAAGGTGGTGTGGTCCGGTTCTTTTGGACTGTATGGGAAGGTTTAGGCCAGTTTTGTCTATGGAACAGATTCTATGGTTGTTGTTGATCCTTATTCTGTATTGTATGTACTGGTTGATAGGAGCGAGATTTCATATCTTGAACTTGACATTAATTGATGTAGTCTCAGGACTCCATCTTACTCCATCTTATATATAGTTTATGTTTTTTGTTGTTTCTGTGTTTTCCATCCAAAGCCATGTTAGGCTTGGATTTTCAATCGAGTTATGTACTAGTACTGCCAAGCAAAAAAAGTCTAACTAGGTGTGATAGGAAGCCTAACCTAACTCCAAACTACTACACTTAATTGCTTGAGCCTTAGCCTTTTTTCAATACCCACGATCATCACTCATCTCTAGGAACGGAGGAGGATGGATGATAATCTTGGAAATAGAATTGTACATGTTGAAAGTATGGAAGAAGGGAGAAAGGAAGTTAGAAAAGAAAAAAAAAAGAGAAAAAAATATTGTTCACATGAACAGTAACCCAACCCGTTACTGTTCATGGAATAGTAACCCGACCCGTTAGTGTTCACGGAACAGTAACCCGACCCGGTTACTCCTCACAGAACAGTAACTCGACCTATAAAAAGAGGACAATAGCCAAAAAGAAGAAGAAGAAGAAAAAAAACCTTAGAAATGTGAGTGCCATCGTGGGCGAAGCCCTGAGAGATTCTTTTTCTTCTACTTTCATTCTGCTTCTTGACCTATTTCTTCTTGGAGCCATCTTCTTGACCCGGTCATCTTTCATCTCGATACTTTGGTGGAGCGCGTCCTGAAGATTCTCATTGGATTGGAGGGACCAAACTTGCAGAGATAATTATCCAACTAGTTCTATCACCATTTTTTGCCAATCCCTCATTTTTTCGTCCATCAATCATTATCTCCACCCACCATCATTACCATCGTTGCCATCTATCACATCCTTAGAACCCGAGAGTATTTGCAGTATTTATTTTATTGTTCTGTTGTGGTTATTTTCAGTTTGTTACATTAGTTATATTTTATTGCTTAGGCTTCATTAATAAGATATCTATTATGTTCTGTTTCACGTTCACATACCTCTATGATGATCTTTTGGGATGATAAGTTTTTGCTGAAGTGTCTAATCAATCGCACCATAATTGATTATTATGAAATCAATCTACACCTCTAGTAATCGATTATAGGTTGCACCATTAATGGATAGAAAGTTTGGAAGTTCATTATCTATCATATTCAGTGGAGATTTAAAGAAAGAGGAGTTATAAGTTTCACAATTTCATGCTCAACATAGAAAATCAAGAAAGGCGGAACAATTTTGAACTACCCAACTCAAGGTGTACTGAGCCATATGGGTGGCAGACCATGACGGTTTCAGCAATGAAATCGAGAAATCGGCGAGAGAGGAGGAGAGGGAGAAGAAAGGAGAAGAAAAAAGAGAGGAAGGGAGAGGGCATCACTTACCGGAACAGGGTTGAGGGAGGGGGTAGAGAGGGCTTTCGAAGCTCTCTCTCTTCCGTGCATCAGAACAGGGCGAAGCTCGTGTTTCGAAAGGAAACAGGGGCTTCGACCCCTTTTTTTTTGATTTTTTAAAGTGAAGCCGACAACCACTATTGACTTTACTTAAAAAATTTCAAAAAAAAGAAAATAATAAGTGAAATTGACAGTGGTTGCCAACTTCATTTTAAAAAAAATTAAAACATATTTGTACCAAAAAAAATTAAAAACATATAAAAAAGGGCTGAAGCCCTTGTTTTCTTTTGAACTAGGGACTCCGACCTTGTTCCGATGCATGGAGGAGAGGGGGCTTCGAAAGCCCTCTCTCCCCCATCCCTCGACACTGTTTTGGTGAGTGGCACCCTCTGCCTCTGTCTCTCTCCCTTCCTCCCTCTGTCTCTCCCTCTCTTTCGCTCTCCAGCTCCCCTCCCTCCACCTCTCTCTAAACCGCGTTCTCCCGCTCTCCCTCCCTTTCTCTCTCTCTCTTTATTCCTTTCTCCTTCTCCCTCTTCCCCTCGCTTGCCGGTTTCCTCATCAGTTCATGCTGGAATGGCACGACACGGGGCGTACTGTATTGTATCGCTAGCCTACCTGCAGGGGTGCTAGCTTCGGTATTGTGGATTTTGGTGAAAATACTTGGTTTTTGTTGAAGCATTCCCTTATTTGGAAGGGAAATGTTGGTTTTAGGAACTGCGAATGAAGAGCTTGTTTTCATCTTGCATTTACCTCTCCCTCCTTCCTAGGTAGACATATTTTATTTGTTATTTATGTTTTTTTCCTTGTTCCTCTTGATTTATTTATATTGCAACCTTTTAACATATTTATTGTTTATAATGCTATTCAACTACATGGTCTCCTTGCTTCTAAAAAGGAGGGTGAAGGAACAAGAATTGATAAGGCAAATAAAGATGGTGTATGAAAAAAATCCAGATGCAGTTTGCTGATTCATCTATGCAAGTCCCTGGCGCCCTAGTTGTAAACCCCAAAGTCAAAATTGTGAAAAATGAAGATATGTGCGTGCAGATATCTAAGCATGCCAATCTAAAGAAAACTCTTATTAGTATGATCTTGGCTTATCTTTTATCCCTATCTCACTCTCTTGTTCATACCCAAAACGGGAAAAGATGTTAGATGGGCGAAGGGCCATTCGTTTCCTAACAACAAAAAGGCGTACCTTTTATCCATCACACATTTAAAATACTGGGCTTTCATGAAGACATCAATAGCATTGCTTGCTTGTCTGATATTTGTTGTGCTTACTCACACTTGTGATTTATGTTTCAGTGCTCCTGCTGGAGTTAAGCGGAGAGGTGGACCAGGGGGTTTGAGTAAAGTTTGCGGCGTTTCACCTCAATTGCAGGCCATTGTTGGTGAGCCAACCATGGCAAGGACTCAGGTTCTTTCTGCTGACTCAACTTTTACTTTTGAAATGTTTATCCTTTTGTAAGTTTTGTAAAAAGCAATAGTCAATACTTTTGGACTTGTTTAAGAATATCAAATATGCACCTGTATCTTCTTTCAGATTGTGAAGCAGCTGTGGGCATACATTCGTAAGAATAATCTCCAAGATCCTAATAACAAGAGGAAGATCATATGCAATGATGAACTGCGTTTGGTTTTTGAGACCGATTGTACCGACATGTTCAAGATGAATAAGCTGTTAGCTAAGCATATAATACCACTTGAATCTACAAGTTAGTGCTTTTTTTGGTGTCTTAGAAATAGGCTGCAAGTTAGTAATACTAAAATCTGTTTCAATTTTTGCAGGAGATCCAGGTCCAGAATCAAAGAAGTTAAAGGCTACAGCTACAGAAGTGGTTTCTGCAACAGAACCTGATGTTGATCAATATCCTGTTGTTATATCTGATGCACTGGCCAATTTTTTTGGAACTGGAGAAAGGGAGATGCTTCAATCGGAGGCTTTGAGGCGTATTTGGGATTACATAAAAAATAACCGGTTGGAGGTTAGTGCCACTTATCTATATGTGAGACCATTTTAGTGAGGTTGAGTTGTCATTAGTCATTCTTTATAGCTTTTGAGCCTGTCCCTTTGACTTCAGATTTGCCTTTTGACTTGGTATTTTAATACTCAAAATTACATTATTTCCTTATCAGGTTTCATTATGAATTGATGCTTCCACATTTTACTTTTTTAGCTTGTAAACATGAAGAGCTTCTGCCATGCATGCATGCAACTGTGCCAAACAAAAATGATTCATTATTTCATTACTTACGAGATATCATGTAATGGCAATAGTGCTAGTTGTTCTTTTTGGTTCATATTAATCTCTTTGAATAAATTTTCTCTGCTTAGCTTTTTAGTTGTATACCTATTCTTTTACTTATTTTCTGTCTTTTTCTTTCATGTAACTTGTTTTCCTTCTACTTCTTTTCTTTTGTGTACTTTTTCTTTGCCTTTTCTTTGATCTCGAGCCAGACTCAACATCTCATAGTTTTCATTTTAACAATTTGTTTGTTTAATGTAATTTGTATTAGGACCCCATGAACACAATGGTGATTTTGTGTGACACTAAACTTCAACAACTTTTTGGATGTGAAAGCCTTTCTGCACTGGGGATATCAGATATGTTGTCATGCCATTTGTTCAAGCAATCGTAACACAGATGGCATTAACTGGTTAGATGGTCCTTACTCTATGCCTGATATGCACATGTTTTCTGCAAACTTAGATTTGCTAAATGCTTTCTATCTTGGCACCATGTGCTTGTTTATGTTTAGAAAATGACAATGAGCTTTTCTATGTAAGCAACTTTAATCTAGTTCTGTTTGATGGTTGATTTCTGGGGACTTAAAATGCTTTCAGAACATCAAAAGGAGCAACTTTACTTGGTTCAAATAGGTTAAAAGCTATTGCAACTAGGAGCTTTCTGTTGATGAAAATATAATTCAGCAAAGTCTAAAGAATGCGAACAGGATTAGTTTATCATGTTTAGAATTCTTGAATTTTGAGAAACTATCATGAAATCATGACTTCTGATGGTTTAGTAATGATTTTGGATCATATTCTAAAGTGAGAATTAAAAATGGAACTAGAGGCTAGAGGGAAAGTAATGAGGAACAAAGAAGATGAGAGGTAAAAGGAGGGATTGCACGTTGTTTTTTCCATAAAGTTTCACCATAATCTCTAAATCATTGGATCACTTATTTCCTTATATTGCCTAAGTTGCTTGAACCTCAAGAAACAAGAATCAAGTTTAGACCCTTAATTTAATCAAACTGATTTCTTTTTCTTTCTGAATTCACAAAGCAATTTACAACTAGATCTATAGAGTTCTGAGCACAATTTTCACTTCAATGATATGCATCCACTCAGTTATGTTTCCGGAAGAGTAGCAGCTTAAGGTATGAGTACATTGCATACAATAAGTAAAAAAGAGAAATAAACCGAAAGTAAACCTCCAAACAAATGTTTAGTTGAAACTATCATCTAAACCTTCAGACTACATCAGGTGATGTTTAAAAACGTAGGTATGCTATGAAGCCGAGTTGGATTTGATAGATTTTTCACAAAGTCTAGATTATCTCCTGCTCTACTCTGCTTTCGTTAAACTTGTTCTTAAAAAAGCAACTGGGAGAAGTTTTCTTTGCACCGTCCGATATCAAGAGAGAAAACAACACATTAACTAAAGAAATTTTCATCATCTAGATGCTAGTTTGCATCATGTAAATGCATAGAAATTATAGAAATATCATGTTGGTTCAAACAACAAATACATTGCGATCTCCAATTAAGGTAATGTTTCTAATTATTTCCTACCATAGTTTTGTGAATGACAGGTTATAATGTTCATGATATGGTTTCTTGAACTTCCTATGGAGAATTTGATTTATTAATTGTATTATGAAGTACCGGTTTGCTTACATTTCTTGATGTATTGGAGGGTTAGAGTTGCCAATTCGTTCACTATTCTTTTATATTGTACCAAATTTGCTTCTAATTCATTAATCTGGAGCTTAGTTTTAATGTTAGACCCAAGAACCATCATCTCAGCCACCGAGAATAAGTGATAATGTTCTGCACGTTTATCTCTGTACTTCATTCCTTGTTTCTTCTTCATTTTCCTTCTCTTTTTAACACCTTTTTGGGTCATGAAAGATCAGCAAGTTTTGGCTTTCAAATTTGTCGGAATCAATCTTTTACAGACAATTACTCAACTAGGTTAATTTCTAAAACCAACTCTGTAATGCAATTGTGTTCTCCTTGGAGCTCTATTTCACATATGTTACCTTCATTGAAATGATTAATTCTCAGGTTTTTCATCATTTATATGCTAATGATGAAAAGTGCAATTGCACATGTCTATTCTTACTAAAATTAATGCTTTAAACTTTTTTAAATTTTCATGGCTGACTAGCTCTTCTTTTGTTTATATTGTATAGTTGAGTTTCACCTAATTGATATGATGCATTTGTTACATTGTTCTTAGATAGTTTCAATTGGTATGATTGGCATATCTGAAGATAAAAGAAATAACCGGCTTTCTTCAATTTTTCTATGCAGATGGAAATTACAGTGACATCTGAGTGATCTAACAATATAACAGATACTGATGAAAAAAAGATCATTTTGCTGAATGTGTTTTGATTGGTTGTATTTTATTATGTTTAACAAACCTTTTATTTTATGGGCAAGATGTAGTTTACTCTTTTGTAGTGGTAAAGAAAATGTTGATAGTTGTCACAGTATCCAATTTGAGTCTTCTTGAAGAATGTCAGCCTCTAGCTTCTGTTGTTGACAATGCAAAAGAAAAGGTCCATAGCATCTTCTGGCCTTGCGACAATACATACACTACAGATGCTAGCAGTGATTTCTGTATCCAGTTTGTTAAACAATTGAAATGAATCAAAACTATGTTTTAAGAAAAAGTAATTACATCTCAAATCCCTACCCGACCCTCGTTGGAACAAAAAACAAGAAAAATGGTCTAGGAGTTGGAGGGAGAAGGTAGGGGTCCTCCAGGAGTTGGAGAAAACAGGGCAGAGAGCAAGGGAAATTTATGAGGACCTCGCATGCTCCATGCGAGGCTTTGCAATCTTACCATTGGTTATTTTCGTGTTTTAAATTTGAAATATCTAGATCAAGGCTTAACTATCTATCTATATATATATATATATATATATATATATATATATATATATTGAGGAAAATGGGATAGAAAAGAGTCTTATGGACTCTAGAAATTTTCGGCCACTAGAAATATGAGGATCATGGCTGTTGCGGAAATTAGATCTTGGCAACCAGTAGCATGTTCATCATGATCATAGTAGTCTTCTCTGCTATTAAGATGATGCAACACCAAATTATTTGAGTGGAGATAGCAGCAGCTATGGCCAAGCAAGCTTACCGTTAATTCATATAAAGTCAAATTGTAAGCAGTATAACGAAAAGAAAAGAACCAGCGGCTGGGCGAAGATAGGTTGAGAGAGGACAGCCGTCGCCGCTCGTGCCGTCTCTATTTACCGAATGGTCAGCCCGATGCCGAGTCCTAACTGGATTTGGACTTGGGATTCCAGTTATCCGTTAAGAGTTGGCTTATCCGCTCCCAAAGTTCAAGAGGTGGCTGGAAAGGGCACGCAAAGAATCGAACGAAGAGGACGCTCGATTAGACGAGAAGAATCGAAAGAGAAAGAAGTGAACAAGGAGGAGGAGCGGCTCCAAGAAGATTAGCGTCCAAGAAAGCAAAAAAGAGCAGCGAGGTGAGCCTTTCATCTTTCTTCCCTCATCCTTCTTTACTACCTCTTTCTTTCCTTTTTTTTTTTCCTTCCCTAAACGTAGGGTTCTATCTTTGTGTGATTATACTCTTCAGTTTTATGTGCTGACAAAAATTTCAGCAAACAATCCTTTCTACTAATACTCACGAAAGTTCTATTATTGCATTTATTTTCCAACGTATTGTGCTTCTAATGCTCTTCTAATGTATATAGTTGGGTTCTTGGATTTTCTTTTCAAAACATTTTAGAAATGTATATTTCAAAAGAAAGTACTTCTTCTCGATTCTTTTTCGCAAATCGTTTGAACACTCTCTTTTCATCTAAATTATTATTCTAATTTTTTATAAAATTGGATTCTTGGATTTTTTTCGAATTACGTATATGCTGTGTTTTCCTAAATTTTGGTTCTTGGTTTCAGATCATTTACAATTGTTGTGATTTTCATAAAAAAATGCGCTAGGTGAAAAATTACTTTTGTTGTTTAGGGGGGTAAATTCTAGTTCTTTTTATCATTACCATAACCTTTTTAGTTCTCTTTAAATTCCAACAATTACTTTCTACTAATGCCTTTGCAAAGACTCTTTAATTTCTTTTATTCCAAAATGTCTTATCTCCAAATGATATTTTCTAGTTATGTAAAATTGGGTTCTCTGAATTTTTTTTTTCCTCAAATCATTTAAATGCTGTGTTTTTATCAAGGACGTATTTTTTTTCAAGTCTTCATAAAATTGGGATCTTGGATTTTTTTTTTTGTCAAATCATTCTTCTATTATTTTTCATAAAAAAATATTTTCTTCTCCAAGACAACTGACATGTGAGTCAGCTGTTAGATACTAACAGTACTCCATGCATCTGCAAGCTGCTGGCATATTAGTGCTGAATTCCATATACCAGCGTGTGGTGACAGAATATGTTGACTAAAACCTCTTCTGTTGGCATAATAAGCATTTTAAGTGATCCTGTTGCTTTACCTGAATCACCAACAGTGTGAATTAAATTTATGATTTGAAGGGGCTCCAGTTTTCATTGAGGTAAAAGTAGTTTGAACTACCAACCCTGCTGGTTTTTGCAGTTGCAGTACTTCTTTTTTCTTTTTTAGTTTGATTTTTGTATGAGGTTTGAGACTGTATTATAAAGCAGGTTTAATTTACTCTAAAAAAAGATGATTTGATTTTCATAAACTCTTATCACTATTTTTACAGCTATATATATATATATGTGTGTGTGTGTGTGTGTGTGTGTGTGGAGTCAGAGACCTTTAAGCTGTCTTTTAAAGTGCATCCAAAAGGAGTCGTCAGTGTCACATTAGACAAACGTGTTCTTAAAGAAGACAAGAAATACAACCATGAATACAAGACTAAGCAAGCAGTACAGGAAAGCAACCCTGCTCTTCCCTTCGAGAACACCTGATGGTACAATCTTATCAATCATGGGCAAAAAGATTTTTTCCAGCTTCTGCAAAAAAAATAACACTCATCAGTTGCCATTAGTGAAGGGGTTCCCCTCAAAATATTTTTAGCTTTATCTTATTTCCTAATCTTTACCAGTCATAGCAGAAATTATTTAACGAGGCATCTCGATGTTTACCGGTCCAAGGAGTTCCATGCGATGATGCAGTGATCCTAAAATATTCGTCTCTTTCCTGTTATTTCTTTCATGCAATAAGGGTTAGTACGAGAAATATAGCTCTATATGATCTTGGTCGTTTTTTGTCATGAAAAACAAAAGGTTTTTAGTTCATCGACCATCAACTTTTCCTCACCTTACGAACACCATTCCATGGTAGATATGAGATGAGTAGAGGCTGCAACCAGGTAATAATGGCAAGCGACTCTCTGGCCATTCTGGAAGACAAAAATTCTCCTCCATTAAAAATCATAGCATAATGCAAAGCTACCAAGTATAGCGTGCAAAAAATTTAAGCTAAAACCAAACCTAAACAACATTTTATTCCAATATCCACTCCCACATCCTTTGCCGGCTTGATCACCAACTGTATCCGGTTTGAGAGTAAGAAAGCATAGAAGACGTCGAGCACTTTCTGCAACACACAACGCATCCGTTATTGAGAGTTCCAATACAAATCTAGTGCAAAGTTATATTAGCAGTCAGTTTGAGTAAGAGATTTACTCTTTACCTGACTCAGCTCGACAGGATCAATGGTTAAAAGAATATCCAAGTAGTCTCGACATTCATCAGCAGCCAAGTCTAATAATTCTTTGATGCGGCGATTCTTAATAGCAGAGTGCAATCTTATGACCCTCTCTATCTTGCGGAAATCTATTCCTCCGGGGCCTGATGAGGACTTGGCTCCATGTGGCACCAAGCAAGTACTTGGCTTCTTTATGGAGATGCTCTTCTTCAGTGGATTAGAAATGAAGGATTTAGGATGTGCAAGATGATGATATATGTGGGTGGTAACTAGGATTTTGCTCGTTTGGAATTGGAGGTGCGCAGTTGTGGGGAGGGTCGGCATGGTTTGGAAGCGTTTGGGTATGATTTGGGTGGATTGGAGGGGAGGGAATAGGTGTTTATGAGAGTAGGGTTAATGTTGTTAGATTTTGAAGAAAAGGAAAGGATAGGATGAAATGGAAGCAATGCTTCTCATGCATGCATGGGCAAGGCAAGCATGTTCCTTCCCCATCCTGATGGTCGTCCTGCACCCACTAAGTGGGCTAAAATCTGTGTGTCAGGCCCACTTAGGGTTCTGGTAGGCCCATGCGTGTAAGAATTAGGCCTCGTTTATGCTTTCAAACAGGCTGGGTCAGTGTTCTCGGGCCTAAACTTAGACCCATGGTCAATGCTTTTCTGTCCGCTTACATTTGGTTCCCTGGGTATTTCTGAATTCTGATTTGGCGCATGGCTTGGGGGGTATTTTTGTTGATGGACGCACTGAGTTGGGAAATTCCTAAGCTGGCTTGCTATGTCTGGCACCACATGTTCTTAATTTGGGCTGGGCTTAGAATGCAAAATGTCAACCCGTTTCTACTAGTACTGGATTTATGTTCATAGCCTAAATTGACCCAATTTAAAGTCGAATAGAGTTTTGGTACAGAGATTCCAACCTGACCTGACCTGATTGTAATCCATGTCCATAAAATGGAAAATCCAATCCAATCCTATTTCACTTGAAGCATGCTTGAATGCAGGTTCGATTAGGGTTTAATTGGCTGGACTCATTGTTGGGCTGGATAGGAATCGGCTTGCGACTTTGCCGGTTTAACATTTAACCTGACCCAATCTACTGGACTGATATGACTAATAGCTCGCACTATTTGGCTAATATAAATGCATGACAAACCAATTGATGCTATATCTTGGACACAGTTTGTATCACAGGTTTCTAAGAAGTGCAAGAACTTGCGGTGCCTTCCAATAAGCGTCCAGTAGTTCTTCAGATCCGCGTTCACCTCATTTGTGCATATAGGAAGGTCAAAAAGTATGAACAGAATTCATAGAAATCATAGGATTTAAGCTCATGTACCTGTAAACTCTGCGAAGTAAATCATGTTCTTTGTGAGAAAATAGCATGGAGTCCGCCTGGCATGACATGGGTCGTCGACCACATGCAGACATGTCATCATTCAGATCATGCCATGAAACGTGACAGATGATCAGATGATGGGCTGGGCCTCACGTCTACATTAGATTTATTTGTTAGTCGGGCTTGACGGAAGGCCCGTGGCCAGGTAAGCATCGACCCCGGAGATTTGGACGCTAATGGTGTTGGGGCCCACAACGTCCACCGCCCTCCTCAAAGTCGAATCCGATCAGACTCCCCTGTCGTTTGGTGCGAGTCCATCCTTGGGTGGGTTCAGAAAGGGTGACAAGGACACATGGTGTGACGACTACCAAACAGGGGAGAGAACAAAGCAGCTAAAATATAAAACTTTCTGAAAACAATATATTATGTGCATACTTGGCAAAGTAGCCATCGTGACATGCAGTTCAGCCACCTAATGTGTCCATTGCTAGCGGGAACATTTTAATTGTCATTAGTGTGATAATCAGATCTAACATTTAAGGATATGTTTGGTCTTTTCCGTATGACTAAACTAAAAATTCTGTAGAAATTGAACCTGTTGATTCATCTAGCTTATATTTGCTAAAAACCTATTCAAACCAGTCCAAATTATAATCTTTAAATTGCAGAAAGAAAAAAAAGATTCATGAAACACTTGTTTTCTTTCCATAAGATTTAGATTGGATGGTGTTTAGTTGATATAGAGCATGCTCAAGTAGATGGCCTAATTTGCAAATTCTACAGGCTTTCGGTCTAATTCTATGAAAATATCTAAATAGGCTCTTAAGCTTGAGAGAAATATAAACTTAAATTTAATCCTAATGCTACACAATTGGAGTTTTTGCCAGCAACTTAAGTTCAGCAATCTCATTTGTAAGTCAGAAGACCAACAAATGTGGGAGGAATTAGTGAAAGCCTATGTTGAGTCCGTCCATCTCCTTGCTTCAATCATCATTTGATTAAATTAAGTCATCCTTGGTGACAATGATGATATCGCACTTCATCAGATCCACAAGCAACCTATGTTGTTACATCTATGAATGAGTGGCCTTTTACTATAGCACCATGCAAATACATATTTTAAAGTTAACTTATTCTAAGTGAACAGAAAGTGTGCATCATCATTGCACCATATGGATAGGCTCAAAATTAACCTTAACCTGTTAATTTGTGCTATAATAACCCTTGTTTAACAGTCGGTTGAACATTTTTTTTTGGAGTTCGCAAGTTGGATACCCATGTATCTTCTTGCAGAACACTCATCATTCTTTTGGTGCAAGTTTGGTGTCATATCCTCACATGCAAGCATATGATCTTTGATCAAACAAAAAGATCTGAAACCAAACAGCAATTCACTTCTACATAATTTATGGACTCTTCCACATGATGCTGAAACGGAATTCAACACTCTTAGCACCAACAACATACACTTTCCTACGAATTTAATTTCGGATATTTCGACCAAAACATGGGTACAAATAAGAATCATGGCTTAGCTGAAGAAAAAGTTGACGACCCAAGGGCCCTCGAACGTGCATGGGCATTCAACGGGTCGCCTTTAAACCCTGCAGCACCAAGCACGACGCACCCCGAATTCACGACTCACAAGGGTTAAGAGAAGGTGTGTGAAACTGTGGCAGCGGCATCCATCATTTGGCCTTTCCTAACCCCCCCATTCCAGAATATTAAACAGCATCATATCCTTCCCCACCTAGACTCACTTTTTGCATTCCAGTGTCACGAGAGGTGAACCAATTTCAAGATTCTTCATCAATCAAACACATGACCACCATCTCTCTCTTCTTTTCTCCCCAGTTAAGCCCTCCAAACCTCTACAAATAGCTCCCCATCCCACAGCCATTCCTTCACACCAGCAACTTCGGCTTCTTTGGTCTCGTGTTGCTCTCACAACGCTAGCTACCATTAGCTCTGCTCGATCCTCATGGCCTCCGTTGAGGTAGCTCCATCGCTTTCCATTCTCTTCTTTCTCATGGTTTGCAGTAATGGATCACATGATGGTATTAACTTAGGTCCAGCTTTTATATATGTTGGATGAACAATATTTCTGAATAGGCCATGCTACAAAAGTCCATGTAGAAATGCTTGGGATCCGTCATCATATGTTCATTCTTGTCAAGTTTCAATCAAAAGTTTCTGATGTGTGTAATATGCCATCATATCAATCACATGCTAGAAAGTCCATGCATGTTACATGCTTTAATTAAACCGAGTTCATGCATGTTAAGCATCGATCGATTTTTTTTTCTTCTTCTAATCCAATGGTACATACTTCTAGCCAAATCAAAGTGAACTATATCAACTTGTGTTTAGATCTAATCATGGAATCCTGTAGGTCCAATCAGTAACTACCGCACTGGCAGAGGAGAACGTAGAAAAGCAAGCAAAGGAGACAAAGGGGGAACCAAATGAGGAAGTGGTCGACGACGCACCCCCGGCAGCAGAGGCAGCAGTCGAGGAGCCGAAGGAGGAGGCAGCAACTGATGCCGTGACCGAAGAAGTTCAGACTCCTGTGGAGGTGAAGACCGAGAAGGTGGTGGCAGAGGCCGAGCCGGCGGTGGAGGAAGCAGCAGTGGCAGAGAAGACTGAAGAGAAGCCGGCCCAAGAGGCGACACCTGAGGTTCCCACCGAGGAGCCCGTGGAGACCAAGGCCCCCGAGGAGGCACCTGTGGCTCCTGCCGAGGAGGAGGAGAAGAAGGAAGATTTGGAGGAGAAGCCAGCTGCGGAGGAAGCGAACAAGGAGGCTGCAGCTGAGAAGAGTGAGATGTAGTGTTTCCACCGTGTACCTTTGTCGATGAATGGCTGTAGATTTGGATGTTTATGCTCTTTGGAATCTGGCTACGTGTAAGGGGCTTAGTGGTACGAGAAGAATGGATAATGGTGCAAGGCCCGTGGAGGGCCAATTTAAAACTTGTAGGCTTCAGCTCGCATTCAAGTATCTGTGTTTGTATCTGGAATCCACGCTACATAGGAGGCCCAATGATTCGAGTTGCATATTTTTCCTTAATTATTTTTTTTTATTTTACTTTATTTTTTAAAAAAACTAGGATAGATTCCTCAGATCAAACTCATGTCTCTTGCATCCATGCAAGAGATCTTACTTGCTAGCACTCTCAAATTGTGCCACACGCAGGCTAGAAGCACATTTCATGAATCATATCGTATGATCACATACACCCATTTTCTTTCGAGGAAGAAATGGCATATACGTACCCATTCTCCTTAGTTCATGTGACAGAAAGTTTGTCCATCGGTGTAGTGGTGCATGGATTGATATTTATAGAACTCTCTCTCTCTCTCTCTCTCTCTCTCTCTCTCTCTCTCGGTGGCTTGGATTGGCGTTCCAAGTTGCACAATATTGGCCTAGTTTGACATGCACTAAACCTGGGTTAGCCTAGGTTCGAAGTAGCTCTTCCAATTCGACCATAATGACATCGACCCATGTTCTTGCAAGGTGCAACCTAGATATATTATAGGCAATATAATGTGATTCGAGTTTAGTTATACTGTAGAATTACTAGTTACAGCGGCATATCTTCTAGAGTTATAGCATCAATGATATGTATGTATAGATGTGTATGCATACATAGATATGCCTAATAAAACGGACGGAACTACTGAACGCATCCTCGTGCTTACATCAGTTTGTGAACCAGACAGACTATTAACGTAAACCCTTATCTCCAACTCCACGCGCCCTGCTCTCACGTATTCCCATCTCTTCCTCCAAACAAACGCACCCCTAACTCCGTCGCCATTCATGTTGCAACCGCACCCGATCGCCGTTTGAGTTTTATGTCCATCCACCGCTTTCTTTTCTGATAACTAGGACAAGGAAACGTGGCCTTTTTCTTCTTTTTTTTTTCTTTTTTGCATTCTTTTGTACAATCTCTAACAGGGAAATAATGATAAGATGGATAAGGAATTCGCGCAATCCAAATATTACCCATGTCGGATGGGATCATATCAATAAAGAAACGATATGGTTGTGTCACCAAGTGAGAATTAATCCTCACAAGGTAATGCACCTGGAATTTTTTTAATGGAAAAAAAGGGAGTTCTCGAGGGAGAGGGAGTAATTGGGGTCATTGCAATTTTTTATTATGAAAGATTTTTTTTATCCTCTATAGTTGAACACTGAAGATTAAATTTATTTAGAATTTGTAGAAATGCCAAAGCAAATCTCATAAAAATATTATTTAAAATATGGTGTCTTGATTTGGATGAAACTAGTTATTTAGGCATTTTGTAGTAGTTTATCTTCAAATAAAGAGAGCTGTGTGAAATAAAAACCTAATAAGTTAATCTTTTTTGGATTGCTGCGGTTGACGTAAATTTACACAAAACCAAGCTACTTGATACAGTGGGAAAAGAAAGGGGGAATAAGTAGCAGAAAAGCAGACCAACCGAACCACCAGCATTCCAAAAAATCATGGTTGTTTAAGTTCATCCGGGGTTCAAATCTATTAGATAATTAGTACTTTTATGAATCCCATTCCTAGACTAATAATTGATGGCAAAAAGTTTCTAAGTACAGAATATTTCTCCTGCACTCAAAGGCAATATAATCCTTCAAGTCTTTGCTCCTGGGCTTGCTTTCTATAAAGCAGAGAGGGAAAGGAAAGTCGATGCACATTCTCTGGGATTTATGGAATCCATTCTCCTAATAGTTATCTCTTGCTAATCTACCAATAAGCTTTGAGCCACTTGGTCTTAACTATCACGAATAAGTGAGAATAGCTGAATCGTGACCCATCCCACTAACCCACCTTAGCGAAAGCTTGCCTCAGAGAATAGGAAATGGGGCCACCAAAGGCCCCGGACCTTTGTTAGCCATCCGGGTGTCCACCACCACCTTCACTAGTTTCTGCTTTGAACTATTTGATCCATCCAATCCCCACATTCAAAGGCTCCTGGTTTTTCCTACCATTCCCTTCCCTCTTTGTCCACTGTTATGGCACAAGAGAAGAGAAAAGAGAGAGAGAGAGAGTACGTAGCACTGTCAACCGTATCATAATATGGTTTTATTTTTTCTTTAACTTTCAATGGCGACGTCTGAGGTTCAAATTCTATTTTCCAATCAGCCCTTCCCTTATCCGGACTTCGGCGTTTAAACTGATTTTTGAATATAATGGAATAAAATACAAGAGACTAGACTTTACTAACTTGTCTTCTCGGCAGTCTCGCTAATTTATTTATTTTTTTTTTCGTCTAACTTGCTAATTTGGTGGTGGCTTTCAATAATAATAAAAAAAATTTGCTGGCTTGCAGCATATAATGATGAACTAATTCATATTATATTATAACATATACTGTTTAAATAAAGCTTAGCTGCCGATATCAAATTCGGGCTGCTTGGCCCTGCTTTTTTTGTCCGACCTGCTGTTTTTGGAGGATAATTTACGGGAAAAGAAAAACCTTTCTTGCTGTTCATTAATTCATATACTTAATCTTGATTGCTTCCAAATTAACCCGAAAGAAGCTGTGTCTGTGTATGAAACCTAGATTTTATAAAAATATATAAAAATCTCCCAACTTTCTTAGTTTCACATATGATGGTATATATGATCTGCATACAAAACTCTCCCACAACTCATAACCATGTTACCCCCCCCCCCCCCCCCCCCCCAAAAAAAAAAGACCCCTGTAACCAGAGGAACCACCAGACCGAACAAATCCTCTTTCTTTTCCCATAACCTTCATAAAATCAATTTCAACATCAAATCTGAAATATACGACATACATAGATACATACATACATACTATATATATATATATATAGTATATATTTCTGAGAAGGAGAAGACGAAGTCAAGAAGAAATCCTACACATAGATGCGGTAGCGCATGCTGTCGCGCATCATGAGGTGGTTCATCTCGTCGGCCCTTGGACGCCGGCCGGACGTCCAGCCCGGCTCCTCCTCCTCCTCGGCCTGGCACACTAGGCACGAGGCCACCGCCAGCGACGGCGCCCGCGCCACCGCCACC
This sequence comes from Phoenix dactylifera, assembly GCF_009389715.1. NCBI lineage: Eukaryota > Viridiplantae > Streptophyta > Magnoliopsida > Arecales > Arecaceae > Phoenix > Phoenix dactylifera. The sequence goes on along the minus strand of NC_052398.1, from coordinate 8,755,097 downwards.
AGCGCCGCCAGCCCGCCCCCCCACCCTGCAGGCCCCTGCCCCGGCCGCGCCCCCTCCTCGCCTGCGCTAGCGAGCACCCCCTCGTCCGCCACCCGCGCGCTCCTCTTCCTCGGCCACCCCAGCCTTCGCACGGCTGACAGTATCCGCCACATCTCTCCCGAACCGCAAAGATCTTTAGCTCTCTCTCTCTCTCGCTCGCTCGCTCGCTCATGGAGGAGGACATATAATGGCATGATGGGGGACGGGCACTAGCTTGAAACTTTTTCCTACATGTGGGACTGTGTGGCAACTTGCAACGAGAGGCTACTTTTGTGGGGTCTTCTTGAGAGCGCATACAAAGGATACGCTTTGCATCAAGAAACGTGCACAGTATCCAAAATATGAAAAGATGAGGTGGTGTGACGTTTGTATTTTGATTAATTGCTTCTTGATCCTAATTTGGCAGGTTTCAAGATGATCATGGCCGTTTGATGTGGGGAGTTTGGAATAGAGGAACTAGATCGCTGAGGGGTTGGGTCTGATTGCTTTATTTGGTGCCTGGAATGCTTAATATTTTTGAAATTATGGTGAGAACCGAAGGAGTGGGAGAGGAAATAGCCAGCTCCTGTTTTATTCTTCCATTGTTTAGAAGTGCTCGTTACAGTTGGTATAAGATGGTTATTATGATATTAGCAACTGCAACTGCCAAGTCCCACGATTGTCAATTTCAGAAGCAGAAAAGTGATGTTAATTTTATGTCTGACTTGGATTTGATGTGCACAGAGAAATCGATTTTTATTGAAAATATGCTGTCCAAGGTTGGTGGAGATTTCTTCTTTTTTTTTTTTTTTTTTTTTTGACACGAGGAAGCTCGTTGGCAATTTTAATTTTTCGAGTTTCAAATGCAGGTCAACCAGGATATGATTTTCTAAAAAATTGTCTAAACCTAGATGAAGTGGACGGTGGTTGTATCTTTCATGCAAAAGAAGAATTCGCCTTTCTTCCTACGTTGAATCACACAATGGTCGCTTTAAAATCTATACAAGTGGATGAATGAGGAAATTCGGAGTGTTTTGAGATCTACGCATGACTCGATTCGATGGCTGACGTCGTGAAAGAAGATCAATTATTCTTTCGTGTGAAAGATACAATCCGAACCCAAATGAACTAAAGAAAAAGTGCTTTTGCTGTAATTGCCATATTTGGAGGGTTTTTTCAATATTATCCCGCCCCATGGTTACTTCACTAGCAAATGCGTTTAAAGGTTTTTTTTTTTGGAGAAATAAGCAGTCTGTAAATAGCATTGCTCAAATTAGGTTGACACAAATCCTCTTTTGAGAAATCCATCCATGTAGATAAGGCGTGGTTGGAAAACTCTTACTAGGTTGTATGAGTAAGCTATCAGTTCAATAAAAAGACAATATGAATAAGCTAGAAGTTCTTTTTTTTTTTCTTTATGTTGTTGGAAAATGAATAATGCTACAGCCAGTTTTTGGACACCCAGAATATGCATGCATAGGAGGATTTTATATGCTAGTGGGAATTAATGTGCCATACATGGGGGTTGTTCAATGTGCACACAACCAGCACCCCAAAGCATTGTCCTTTGAAAAAAGTTGGTTGCTTTAGAATTCCTTGAGAATGATTGATGGAAAAAGATTGCCAAACTGTCATCTTGAGCTTCTTATGGGCATCCATTGTTTACCTTCCTTTTAAGAAATTTTCTTTTCCTTTTGGTTCCATCTCTAAATTATATGTATCTAGAGATAAATTATTGACTTGCACCTTGTTAATTTTCTCTTTTGCTATTGATGCTTCATTGGGAACAATTCTCCTTATAATGACTCCATCATTTAATTAATAGGCATGCACCCAAGAACACGCTTGCTTTGTAGATTATCTTTGCAATTTTTCCACATCAATTTTTTAGTTTTTACGAAACGATGGGATATTCCTTAGAGTCACAATAGATTGGGCAGCGGGTTTAATCCAAGTTTTTTAAAAACATCGGCCACTAGTTAATCTTTCACTAATCTTTCTCTCATCATTGCTTTAGATTATTGATGCATGTCTAAATTTGTGTGAAATATACTAAATTGCAGTTCCGGTAGCCATCATCTCAAACAGTATGAATACTGCATTAGATAACTGGGCCACAGAGCTCATCTACAAAAGTAAAAGGTCAAATAATAAAATACTCGAGTCGAAGCTATCTTGCAATGAGAACCTATGCTGTAGATGTGGCTGAGTGAAGCTCCAACTTTGACAAGTGATTGAGCGTATGATTGAAGATGCAGTGCACTTGAGTCATATTGGAGCCCTGAATGACCATATGGACTTTCCAATAGAATTCTTGAGAGTCAAGTCGTATCGCGCACTAACCAAGTGAGAGTAGAAAAATTAATGTTTTTGAAGAATGATTGAATGCACTTCACTTGACGAGGATGCTGGCCCCACCAACGAGTTCTTAGTGGAAGGCGTTTTGGATGAAACGCGCTACGCGGAGCTTAAAAGGTCGATCGTTCTCTAGGATTTTTCTAGCAAAGTTCTGCCTACTTCAAGGATAAGAAGAGAGGAGTCTCTTTTTGAAATAATTCACAGAATTGGAATTTTACAGAGGAGATCAGTATGGCTAGTCTATGGAGATGGCAAACACATTGAGAAATGAGTTGTTTCAAGGTCAAGACTTTCTAAACTGGATCTAGATCAATGTCTTAACCTAGAGGTTAATTTTGGATCCTAGATAGAGACTTGGTGATCCAATAACTTAAAGCATTGGCATGCTTTAATTTCCCAAGAAATCTATCCCAGACGGGTGTATCTTTCGCACAAAAAAAAAGATTCTCTTTCTTTCATGATGTCAACTGTTAAATCGCGCAATGACCTTTTGAAATATGTGCCAGGTGCGATCTAACAGTCGATACTGCAAAAAAAAGATCAATCATTTTTGGCACGAAAGATGCAACTCGAAACATAGACGGTGGATTTTGAGATTTGGAAGCAGTTGTGTAACACATTCTAAAGCTACCATTAATAGCCTAATAGGGGATGTCACTTCTGATGTATATGGCACGCAAGCCTGAAGTGGAAAGAAAATGATAACTTAAACTGCATCTTTTGCGCATAAGTCTATGATTTTATTTTTAAAACTTGGTGGGAGAATCACCATCAAGGATCAAGTCTAAAATATCTTTATAGCGAAAGTCCTGAAGAGAATGAGAACTGGCAGAAGTAACTCATTGGCAGTGCCAACTTGATCTGACTAGGAAAATTAGCTCAAAATATTGGTTTGATATGTGAACTTGAAGATTTGCTCATTATGATGAAATTCTCCCATGTCTGACCTGTTGAGCAAATCTTACTTTAGACACTAAGCGAAGACCCAGATAAAGGATTATGCTCATTTTAGTCATGCAAATTGTTTTTAGGTTATTTGTAGAAGTACTTCTGTTGCTACAAAATAACCAATCTTTTAACCTGTATGTGATATTAATAAATTTCTTCTCTTTGGTTAACTTTCTGTATTGGTCTTTTTATGAGTTTAATTTTTTGTCTTTGTTCATGAAAGGTTCCATGGATTTTGCTGAAAAGATCACTGTAGATGCGTTTATCGGTCAAGTATCTGCACTCCTTTGGAACGAAAAACAAGTGTAGGTTGACCTCCTTATCTGAACTCCTTAGTGGAGCTGCTTTTGTGCAGTTGCTATTGTGTAGATTGACCTCCTTATCTGAACTCCGTACCTGCATGAGGGTCATTCTTTCAGGGACGAGTGGATGATGCAACTTTTAGTGCAAGAAAAGACGAGAAGCTAACAGCTGAAACACAGATTTATGGCTTAACCTAATATATGAAAGAACAGCTTAATATAACTACATGCCTCGTTTATATCTGGTGAAGGTGATGCTGGAAACCTCGTTATTCATAATTTGGAACAGAAAGCAAGAGGAGAGAAGCTAATGGACTGCCGCTAAAGTTTGCTGGCATTGGAGAATTCTCCACCTTTGATGCCCACATTGGGTAAGGAAACTTTCATATTCTTGACTACAAGAATATTACGTTCTGATTTACTGCTAAATTTGATCTACAAGCTCTGAACTACATCTACGTGTGCAGGTGCTTTTGTTTTCAGGATCGAATAAACCCGACAGTAACTCAAATTTGCCCGCAAAGGAGTGAGAGTCCAGGAATCTGCAACGAGATCTCTGGATCGTATTGGCCAAATTAGAGCAGATTTTAATGTATAGATTTTTCCCTATTGGTTAAGGAATAGATGGGGTTTCACTTCATCCTAGTTTTAAGTTTCTTATGCAATTTATTTGGAATCCAAAGCTTCAATTATGCCACATTTCTCTTGCATTCGGTGATGTCTATTAAGTCCTGACATACAGAAACAAGGAGAAATAGTCGATGGGTTATGATCGAGTTAGGAAGGAGATTCATCTGAAAGTAGTGAATATACAATTATAGTTAGGTATACAAACTGTATATTGTACAAATCTATACGTTGAGTGCACATCTATTACAAAGAAATTGAGCAAAAGCTTTCATTATCAGTTGAAAATACATGAAATGGATTTTTAAGGAAATGTATTTTTAAGGAACCTGTATCACACTTTAGATTGAACATCTGTACTTAGAGCCTACGCAACCTCAATAATACTGAGTCAAGATTGCTGCTTTGTCGGATCACCATCAGTTACAACAGGTTTTCTACAATTTAAGTTCTGTTCTCAGCAGCAAACTGAATTTTGCTGGTGAACTCATCAACAGTCATGGTTCCAATCTCACCGCCAATTAAACGAATTGGTTAATGACGTAGCCAGGAGATATAAAAGTAAAGAGCCATCAATAGTCATAAAGAAAAAAAGCAATCAGGTGATACTGGCAATAGTTGTTAAATATGACATCTGTTTTCGTCTCAACTCAAAAGAGCCTTAACCGATATACTTACGAAGAACGTCAAGTTGTGTTTCAACATTGCATCTTTCATGTGTGGGTCTGGCTTCTCAAGTATATAAACACATCTGAAAGGACAAACTGCTTTTAACCGACTAGACTTGAATTTAGGCATGAGTTACTTTAATAATAACCAAAATGACTTGGCATAAACTGCTACATCGAACAAAAACAGGATATAAATCTGGTAAATCAGAAAGCATCTCATTGCTTCCCAGAGCTTCTGCAAAGTGATTGGACCAAACTTGACAGCCCGAGTCGCTAAAAAAATTCATTGCTCTCAGAAATATAACTCGAATGCCTCTAACAGAGCAAAGAATAAGAGTAGGCAGCACAAAGAACCATCATCCAGAAGGCCTAACTGAATCACAACCATGCTCACAAAACTTAAATGGGCATGCAATTCTACAGCGGCGTCCAGCCTTCCGTCTGTACCAGGAAGACTTGATCCACCATACATAACTCACAAAACCAGTAGGTGAGAATTTCCCCGTATATGATAAAATAAATCTGGAAGATTTCATTATTGTAAGATGACTTAACATAGGCTAAATGTACTTCAAGATTCATCCAGATGACAATGTCACGGTACCATGTCTAAATACTGAAAAACATGTGCGAACTTATAACTCATGACATCCCAAAAGAACAGCTGGGGATTAATGTCACACTCTTGAAAAGAAAAAAAGAACTTCCTAATGTTGTTCCATTGGAAGGTACATAGACTAGGGGGCAATGTCGCCGAAAAGGTCATCTCAACTAATGCAAGGTGCCTACCAACTACTGCAATTATAGAAGGTTTTGGAGAACAATGCTCCTCCAAAAAAATTGTTGGGATAATTTCCCTCAACAAAACTTATTAAAACTTCAAATTTAACTGGCTGGATGCCTGCAGACTCGAATAAAGAAGACCAAGTTTAGTTTTCATCACCATCTACGGAAAGAAGACTCATTCTATACCCTCGTTAAGCACCACCAGAGCCAAACTTTTTCCCGAGGACAATCAGCTGCAACTTGTCATAGCCAGCAAGAACACCAGCACCTGCAATGGCACGAAGAATATTTGCACCAGCACCCTTGAACAGGGACTTTGCCCCCTCATTCTTCAGGATCTGAGAGAAACAATCAAGAGAGCTCTTGTACTTAACCGCTTCTCCAGAGGTCATCATCATTCTTCTGCGAACGGTATCAATAGGATATGATGCAAGTCCAGCACCATTTGTGATTAACCAACCCAGTGCAAAGCTGGCGAAAAAGCTATCCTGCAATCATTTCAGCAGAGAATATGCTACTTCTTAGCACCCATGAGTGTGTAACTAATACACAGCAACAGTAATAATAAGACAAATATTGCACCAAGAGAATCTCAGTTTATGTAGGATATATACATCCTTGATTCAAATTATTCAAAATACAGCATGATTTCATAAGCAGTCCATTCTTTAGATATGCTATTAACACATAGACCACAGAATAAAATTTGAATTCTAATTCTGTAAGAAACCATCAAAAGCTGCAATTTATTTTCTTGATGTGCTGTCATGACCTTATTTTGAAGGAACAATGCCAAGCCCATACAGAGATTAAAAAGTTATTCGCACCCCATCTGTCCTCATTAGTAAGCATTACTTTGGTGAAAGTTGACATCTTTATGATGACAAGCAAATCACATATATCAAACATGAAAAATCTACAGCAGTGTCAATTAAATTAAATAAATAAAAGAAAAATGATGTACCTGAAGTTTTCCAGTAAGGACTACTGGCTTCAAAGAATCATACATTCCAAAGTAAAGACCGCGATAGACTATGATTCCAACACATGAAATGTTAAATCCACGGTAAAGGCCAGCAAGGCCATCTGATGCCAAAGTCTTCCGATAGACATCGATAAGACCATTAAATTGTCTTCCCCCTCCCTTCTTTGCTGCTTTAGCATCATTTGCCAGACGGGTACGGGCATAGTCAAGAGAGTACACAAACAGTAGAGAAGAAGCACCAGCAGCACCACCTGAAGCAAGGTTACCCGCAAACCATTTCCAGTATCCATCTCTGTCTTTCTTAAAATTGAACATCCTCTTAAAGTAATCTTTAAATGCAAAGTTCAGAGCCTGGCAAATTGTACAGTTGATGCTAATTAGAATAAAAGAGACACAAAACAGGTTGATACAAAATGTTATTGCTATTTTAAAATAAGAAAAGATCAAATTCCAAAAATTCCAAGTTTACAAGAGTACAAATTGATATGTGATCTGGTTCGTCTTCCTGTGCATGTAAGATGGTTGTTTTTCCTATTAAAATAGCATCAGTAATATGATAGTAATCTAAAACAAGATGAGAAGGATCACATTATTATTTTTTATGAAATTTAAACCTTTGACACCAATTTTGGCCTCAGTTTTAAATCTAAAAACTATAATGGCATGCACACCCTATCTGCTCAGTTATCTGGTCTGGAAAAGGGGGAGAAACCACCAAAAAAAACTCAGCAAACTATGAATTCATGCATAGTAACTATACTGTTTATTATGTGAAAAACTTGTGGAAATGTCAACAGGCCAGACCAATCAATAGGTTTACACCTATTCCCAACTAATGCATCACCACAACATACAGGATAGGGCTGGGCTATGTTTTTGTAAATCGTCACACCAATAAGCAGGCTTGTGGAAAATGACCAGGCCATAAGTGAACCTACTCTTCAACTGATAGACAAGCTAGACAGGCCATGGAAAATTTCTGACAATAGAGGGTAAAGATGAATTGCCATTTAGCCAACAATTTCCATGCCAAGCCTGGCAAGTCTAACCAGCATTGACCATGAACCTGGACTGAAAGCTCCAATTCCTTAAGAAGCATGAAGAGAAGAGATCAAAGATATAATTTTAATGTTAATATTCTTCAGTTTAGTATTTCAATTATGAGCTACAAACAATTGAGGCTCAAAAGATACATTTCCCTACAAAACATCTACTAATAAAGTCATAAAGATGGAGCTGCACACCAAAACTCACCTGAGTTGGAAAATAACGAATAACATTTGCTGTATTTCCTCTCCATAAAGAGACAAGACCTTCATCTCTGATTGTTCGACCAAAGCAGTCTCCAATTCCTTTATAAGGTTCAGAGAGACGACCAGTCTTGATCATCTCATCCTGGTTCTGGATAAGTAATTTCACACGTTCAATAGGAGCAGCAGCAGTTTTTGATACTGCAGCTGAAACACCACCCATAAGGAAATCAATAGCAAAGCCGGTAAAACCTTTTTCTGAAGGTGCATGGGCAAAAACAGGTGAAACAGGTGTCAACACAGGGTGATCATAGCTAGCACTGGAAACCTGCATCAGAGGATTCTGCAAGCCCCCGTTTACATAATTCCCTGTTGTGTATGACCTCTTGTACAAAGAGGGCATATAAGAGGTGCAGTCACGAGCCTGCATATCTTGGGAAAAGCTGGATCTAAGATGGAACTGCCCAGCAACCTTCTGGATGACAGTTGGATGGTTAACCTGATCTGCCATGGCTTGCTACCAAAAGAACCTACAAGCAACAAGCAGTAATTATGGTCACGATAGCATTCTAAAAACCTTCAAACATTTCATTTTCAAGGAATATTTTCTCTAGACTGATATAACAAAGAGCAGGCAACATCAGCAACTGTAATAAAAAAGAATAAGGGAAGTACACATTCTTTAGCATGCCCATAAGAACATAACATGTAGATAAAGAATAAAAAGCAAAATATTGCATACAAAACGTTCAGAATGAATAAAAATGTCCTCCTAGGAACCAAATCAAAGTATAGAAAGTTCACTAAAATCATGAATGTTATCAAAAGTATCTACAATACACATTCATTTTTCAAAAAAAAAAATGAAAGAACACTGAGTGCATAAAGACACAAGGTATTGATATATAATAGTTATTCTTTAAAAGTTCATTATACACAGACACATTTATCAATGCAATTCAAAAACTTAGGTGTTCCTCGAGAAGCATACATATGCATATTCTTGCAACTCACATTTTCAAGTCAATACTCATTTATGCATAGAGCATATTATTACATGCAACAAGCACTTTAATCATATCCCCCTACATTGATGGACACTCGCTTACACTCGAAATAGTGAATCCTTTAAAGATTTTAACAGAGAAAATAAAATCCACCATAAACTGCCTAAATATTATACAGAGCAAGGATCCAAGGTTAAATACTGATTCCATGCCTTCGCTTTGAACATTGACAGAGGCAAATATAAAATAATAATATCTCACTATAACATAGAAGGAAGTTATAGGCACCACATAAAAACAATATGTAGAAGTTTCAAACAAACCAATATAATTCACAACTCTCATAAATTGTATATCAGTATCAAGGTTCACAATCTCAGTATTGGACCCTATAACAGCACCATGCTGATATAGTGTTAGCATGCCTGATATGGGGATTGGCTTGGGGCACCGAGACTTGGTATGCCGCCCATATCAAGTCTTGGTTTGACACTGCCACAATACGATGCGCTCAGTACGGGATGGTACGTATTGGTACAGTCAACCTTGATCAGGATAGTAACTTGTTTTGTAAATAATGTCTCATGGCAGCTATGTTCTTTAGACTTTCTAAGTGGAGACTGGGGGAATCAAGTGATTCAAAAATAGCCCTATCACCCTTAAAATGATTGCAAGCTTCTTTGCTATTAATTTATTAAAGCCCTTAAAAGAGCATAGTGAAAAGTAAAAAATATTAAAATATGCCCAGGTGGTCATATATGTATTACAATTTTCAAAGAAACGAAAACGAAAATCTATGACACTCCAATATCAAATACTATTAGTGTAATATCACCATCATATGACCAATTTTTAATAACTAATGACAAAAGGAGGAGGTACATCAGTATAGCTTAACACCTTTTCAAAACAAGAGCACCAAGAAAAGGGAGGAAAAAAGTGATAGAAAAATGAATAAAATTGAGAATGTAATGTAAAAAAGATCAATTAGCTAAACAAAGTAAACACAAAACTCCATAATTTGTAACTAAGGCAACCTAGACCACTAAAATTTATTGCAACAGCACCACCAACAACAACCACCTATATCGGACACTCATATTACACAGGCATCTAACAGATAGCATAAAACCAAATATAATAATGATTTTATCCTACTTGCTGGACGAGTGATTATTCTTCTTACATTAATTAAGTTGCCAACCACTTGGAACCTATGTGGGTTGCTTGTATTCCATTTAAATGAAACCAAATTTGCTAGTTCGCATACTCCTTGAAAATGCAGTGGAGAAATTGCCATCTTATGGGAACTCAAATCAGGAAGACAATTTTCTTTTGTTGCAAGTTTTTTTAACTCTGTTGGAGATGTGGGGAAACTATTATGTAAAGAATAAAATACTTTAACCAGTAATAAAGAGCTGATAACACAACAAACTTCCATTGGCACAGATTAGTGATATGTATAACCTCCAAATAAAATAAGTGCATAAAAAAATCGAAAATAAATTTGAATTGTAGCCAACAATCATACGGTACATATTCATCTAGAATGATTAGTAAATCCAGACTTCCGTAATTCAGGTAAATCACTGAAAACAAACCCAAAACGTGGGGGAAAGGAGGAACTTTCCAATGCTAATCAATAAAACTAAAAATTAAAGGGACTAACAAATATATCTACGATATTACCATCCACCACACCCCGGGGGAAAAACAACTAAAGTTTTCTTGATGCCAATAGTAAGCAGATAGACTGACAAGATACGCCATCTCAAAAGGAAAAAAAACAGAGAGAAAAAATTAAAAAATAGCACTTTAGATAGTATAATTCTTGAAGCCTTTTCGTTGCAGAATGATTGGGGATTCTCCAAACTACGTAGGAAAAAGGAAACGAAATATCATACAATCTTCTCATGCTTTCGAAGGCTCGATCCAAAACGAAAGGAAAAAAGAAAAGAAAGAAAGAGCGAATCTACAAAAACCAATCTACATTCACAAAAGATAATAAAAGATCGATCACATGCTTTAAGAAAAGGACAATACAAGATCAGATAAAACACAACCCGTAAACAAATAGATCCATCAAAAAAAAATCCAAATGCCTTCATCTTATCCAGATCTCCATTGAAATCAGATCTACAAACGAAAAAGACAAGAAAAAAAAAGATTCAAATGCGAACCAACCTTCTTCGATCTGAATCAAAGATCAAAATTTCTTATCGCAGTCCGAAAAGAAAGAAAAAAGAAGACAAGAAACAGACCTCCAAAGAGAAAAGGCGATACCTATCCGCATCGATTGCTTAAATAAAGGAGATGAACCGTTATTCAGCCGCGAAAATCGGCAGATTAGACAAGAAAAAACAATATTTTTTAAGAAAATAGACGTGAGACGAAAAAAAGCCGATCGATCTGAGAGATCGAAGATCTCCAGAGCCACCGAAAAAAAAAAAACTTTGAAATATAAACACGTAGAATTAGAGCGTGAGGGAGGTTTTGGGAATGGGAATGGAGAGCTTACCCTTTTTTTTTTTGGTAAAAAATAGGAGGGGAGGGGGAGGGCTTACCCTTCGGAAGCGAAGGGTGGGAGCGTTAGGCCACTGAGGCGTCTCTCTCCCTCTGAGCGCTCTCCGCCTCTCGCTGAAAAGCAGGAGAAGCAGGAGGTGGGGAGCGAACGAGGCAGAAGAGACGAATGGGGGAGAGGCCTTCGCGGGCAGCTAGGCCTTTTATTTCCACTGGTTTGACCCCATTTAGGAAAGGTCCCGATTTCGCTCACATCGTCCGCATAATTGTTTTACACGATATCTGACATCCGCCGTCTACGATTTCATGTCGTTCGACGAGAACCGCAAGAGTGAGGTGGCCGTGTAGAAATATTTATGTTGCTTTGCGTTTAGGGGTAATAACGACGTCATGAGATGTTTTTTGATTCGCTGCGAAAGCTTAGGAACGATTTCCGGGAATGAGATTTTTTCTTACGTTTGGCCGCTGGGACGGCTCGCTCGAGTGTTTTCGGGAATACCAATTGGCGAGTTCAATTGAAATATCGGAGGAAAATATAGGAAGATTGCCGAAGAGGTACCGCGGGTGAAACGGATCGGGATTGTATCTTTCGCGCCTGAGAAAGATTCAAGCGAATTTATTACGATCCACTGCTCACTTCTAGATCTTTACGGATGAATAAATAATACAGTCTTAGATAGGGCAGGAGATCCCTTGCAAGAGTCGTGATGGACTTCTCTGTCACGTGACTGAGATCATTGCCATTGCCCGGACATCTTCACAGGAATTAGCTGGGGATATCTGAGGTTCCCATTTCACTATTACAATATCTCGAGTGACTTTTGTTTCTTGGGAACCTCCACTCTTTGGTCATCTTAAGATGAATTTTTACAGCAGTGCTTCGGCAGGAGAAGATAAAGGAGAGATTGGGTTTGTGATTCGGGATCATGCTTCCAGACTAGTCGCGGCAAGCAGGCGATGCACCGATGATATAACGACCATAAGAGTCGAGCTCAGGATAGCATGGAAGGAGTCACCTATGCGAGGAGAATCCTAGGAACAGACAACCTCATCATGGAGGGAGACTTCTTTACGGTGACCGAGTGGATTCGGGATGTCGGGCGCCAAAAAGATGGCCACCATATTCTTAAAGACATTCAGAGGTTCGTGATGGGTTGTCGTTCTATTCAAGTTGCTCATATATTTTGAAAGACAAACAGAGCTGCAGACTGGGTCGCCTCCTTTGCTGCTCACCATTCGAAAGAGATTATTTGGACTGAGCCCAACCCTGTTCCCTCACCTTTATGTAGCCTTCTTTCTATTGATGCTGAGAGTAGTATTCATGCTAGACTGACATGAGCTACCATTGTAAAAAAAAAGAAGAAGGAGAAGAAGATAGTTTTTAAATCTAACTCTATCATTCATTTATCTATTGATTTTAAAGTAATCAGTGAATGATCTAAAAATAAATTCGCATGTAGAAAGATAAATCCTATTTTTAGGCCAAAGATATATTCCGATCATGAATGGACACTGTTACGGGGGAACTTAGCCACCATGCCCCACGTGACCGGCACGCGCGCCCAGGAAGACTACGGCTGCCCCTTGATCCAGCAATCCGACCTCGGGTCGGATATCTTCGGCTCCGCAGCCCGACCCCGAGTCGGCTGCCCCTTGATCCAGCAATCCGACCTCGGGTCGGATATCTTCGGCTCCGCAGTCCGACCCCGAGTCGGCTGCCCCTTGATCCAGCAATCCGACCTCGGGTCGGATATCTCCGGCTCCGCAGTCCGACCCCGAGTCGGTTGCCCCTTGATCCAGCAATCCGACCTCGGGTCGGCAATCTCTTGACAACAACAGACTGTTCCCCTGAGGCACGCCGCGGCCCCCTGCTCCACTACTCCCTGCAACGGCCGTATCCGGCGCTGCCCCACGATCCCCTGTAACAGCCGTACAAAGCGGAGCTCCACTACGCCCTGCCATGGCCGTACCCGGCGCTGCCCCACGACGCCCTGTAACGACCATGTCAATGGCAACCCCATCGTGCCACACGATGACCAATCCCCAGAAAAACCCCCCAGCCTGATATATATGGGGCTGGGGGGGAAGGGGAGGGTAAGAAAGATTTTCCAGAGTATCATCTTACCTGCTACTTCTCATTCTCCTTCTCCTTCGATCTCTCCTGACTTGATCGTCGGAGGGCCCCCCACCACCCTGGTGGTGGTGCGAGGCTTGCTTGCAGGTTTCCTGGCGGAGGGCGGAGCGCAACCAAAGCAATTCAAAGGGAACCCCGTTCACACCGCTGTGCCAATCGTTCTCGGTTTGGACCCCCAGCAACAGACACTATCATTTTTTAAAAAAAATTGAGTTACCATCGTGATTTTTTTTTGGGTAATTAGGTTTGTCCTTGGGTTCACCCTTTAATTGCATTTTTGTGGTAATTAGATTTATTCTTTTTCTTTTTTTGGAGGGTCATTTGGATGTGTTAGTTATTATTATGACTTTTTTTTTGGGTAATTAGATTTGACCTTTTTTTATCATTGAGTTTGCCCTTTCATCGGATGAGTTGGTGGCAGATTGGATGATGATCTTGGTTGGTGGTTGGACGAATACCAAGAAAAAATTTATACCAAATACCGTATGCACTGCAACCATATCTTCTTGATATGGGCCAATTTCATATCGTCTCGTGAAGCTCTCGTGATCGTGAGCGGTGGAGGTGGGGCCGGAAACCCGTGGCGGCATTGGGAGCGAACATGGTCGCGGGGGGCGGCCATGGCTTTCGTTTCCTAAAATATTGCATTCAAAGCCTCTTGGCTTTTTTTCCCCCTTTTTATTCTCTCTTCCAACAAACTGGCTTTGCGTGGTGTGCTGGATGACGGGCGGAGGAGGCTAAACGCGTGGACCGAGATGCAATTTTTGACCCGATTCATTAGTCTAAAACCATTGACCACCAAAGTAATCCAATGAAGCATCATTCTCAAAAAGACTCGGCCAGGATGATTAAGCACATTCAGAAGGCCAGACGAGACACTGAGCATCCACTACTGCATAACATAGTATTATACTTTCTACACCGTACACGTGCTTCGTGAGACGAACAGAGCTATTGATTAGGTCGTCTCTTTTACTGTCTATCATTCAAAAGAGATTCTCTAAACTAAGCATACTTATGTTCCTTCGTCACTATACAGTTTACTTTCTAGTGATTTAGCTGATCGTGCTCATATGAAATTAGTGTGAACAGCTAATGTACTTAAAAAAAAAAAAATAGTCGCCTTAATTTGTGGGTCAGAATCACGTGGGAACGAGGTTGCTGTTTAAATTTCGCAGGTGGTGCCTGCGTAGCGACTCCGCTATGTGCAGAATATATTCTAAATTATTTGGCATGTTCTCTCGGGCACGGTAATTATATAACAAGGACGGAAAAGACTCGAGCCGAGCTCATTGACTTCCAAAGTGTCTGCATCGTGAGAATATTCAGTAGAATTTTCATGGGACGTTTGCTCGTTTACGTCTTTAAAATAAGGAATGGCATCCCTAGTCCTTTGGTTCGCATTCAAAACGAGTTAGTAGTGGGGGCAATTTCAGGTCAAGCAGACACATTAAAATACAAATCTCGACCTATAACGATCTGACAACAGGTCAAGACTTTTCTAAGTAAACCAAGTACAAGTTATCAAATCCACTCTTTACAATTCTCACTAACTAATTTCCAACATAATTTATATAATCAGCATTGAAAAAAAAGACTACCATTCAAAAAAATCTCATCAAGATCATGATTCAACACAACCTAAATTTTTTTTTGGCCCAGATAGAACTCTACCCCTGTAACCCAAGTCAGATCAAAGTTTTGACCTATACCAAACTAATTTAAAGTTCAAGTCAGAAGATTTAATCCACATCCGATCTAATTAAAAGACCCTTGACCTAAACCGAGCCCAGATAGATTTGGTTTTGCTGGTTGATATGATCTTTGCCGCCCTTACCTGTTAGTCTCCATTCCTAAACAGGAGGAAAAAAAGGGGGGGAGATAAAAGAAAGCACACTTCACACACTGCAAATTAATTCTGCGATTAAAATTCTAAATTTGTGCATTTTTGCACATAGCGGTCACCAAGATCAACCTTGTTCTGGAAGCCCGAGTCTTCTTTTGATCATCGTATCGATACATTTTGTTAATGAAATTTCCTCTTTTTCTATGGAACCAATAGTCCCTTCAATTCTAGCATCTCTAATATCATGTATGCAGCTTCAGCACAGCTATCCACAAGAATTGCAAAGCTGTCGGCTTTGGCCACAATTTGTATAATGTCCACCAATGACCAATCATCAACTATCCTGCATTATATGACAAATTCTGAATGCAATTTTTTTTCACTATTTGATCAAAATTAAGTTCGTCCGCTATTTGATTTCATAAGCAGATATTATCTAAATTAATTTTTTAATAAATGATAATAGCACAAGGCTGGCATATATCTCTGTATGCTAAAACAGAGATAGCAATTTCATTTCAGTTATTTTTCAATTTGTCATGGTAGAATGATACCAAAGTTCCCAGTCTGATTGCAGATCCTTATCCTCAAAGCCTTTAATTCTATGTATCCAATATCTTTTTCTTGTCTTATGGCACTTTCTAATAATTGACGTTTCTCAAATGTCTATTAGAGTGCGAGAAACGTAGTACAAGGAATAGAGAATTTTCTTGGGAAAAAATTACATATATATATATACATATATATAAAACAAGAACACTTGTGGAACATAGTATAAATTGGGTCCTCTGAACAACAAACTTCACCTACTACATAGCCTATGTTGTGCTAGATCTGCATCTGTTAACTATCGAAAACCGAAATTTGTGGAATATGGCTAGGATAAGTCTTGAATACTTATATTATGTATTTTATCAATAACAAAAAAAAAGTTTCATATATTTTCTAGAAATGCCTGGGACACCTTCTAAATACTTCTAGGATAATGGAGAGGGCCTTTTATATTAAATACATGTTGGCCTTTTAATGATAGACCTGATGGATGGCTACTTTTCTAAGTCTGTCATGATATTATTGCATGAGGTATCAACAACAATCCATGGATTCGAATGACGACTAAATAATGGAGTTTGTGAATGTTTATATCATTACATGAAATATGAACTGTGTTATTGTAATAACCCATTATGCTTTGTAGATTCTTTTTTAATATATTGAAAATAAATATTTATGCTTTGTTGCATCTCAGTTTAATTATATTCTATTTTTCTAGATTTGGCATATCCAAGCCATGCTGTATCTCTATGTACTATCCTCGTCCATGCTCCATGGTTCGTGGCATTCGACATGGTGATCCTCCTTGTCCACTTCAAGGGAGAATGACTTTTTACAAGGACCTCATTCTAGTGTTATACTTTTTCCTAAGTTCTAGCATTACTTCCAAGGATCTTGAAATAAGAAAACATTTATTCGATCAAATTTATTATAATTTATCACTATCTGTTTTACTAAAATATCTCCTATCGATTACAATGGGATGGCCTCTACTACTGTCAAACCATCATTTAACTGGTTTAGCCATCACGCCCCACCCTAGAGTTTGTCCTAAAAGAATCGAGGAGGATGAGTTGATGGGAAAAACAAGGCTGTATAGAAGATTCTCTGCCTCTTAAGATTTTATCAGACCTCAAGGGTTTAGGTTTGTTGGTGTAATTGAATTTGGAGGTTATCCTGATACTAATTTGAGTGGTATTGCTAGGCTTTCAGAGGACGTTCCAAATGAAAATGCAAAAGAAAGTCCCATGCATAATGTAATAAAAAAAATTGAATTTCTCAGAGTATATCTGATGCTGTTCACTGAACCCAATGGAATCCTCTTAATCCACTTATAACCTTAAACTTAGGCTTCCGTTACAAATTAACAATACACACATATATATCTACAAGGATATATTAACTAATGTTACAAGAATTGATCATGAAGTATTATCTTTACTACTAAACTTGTATCTGGTTCCTTATTAAGCAAAATAAACTTGAAATAGGATCATACTATCAACTTTGTTTGTCTTGGTTCTTGTGCAAGAGTTCAACAATACACCAACACTTTTACCGAGAATTGATGAATGGCTGTCCTCTTAGAGAAGACATTGATCTCAAATACCGGGGAAGGATTCTCTAACAATCCCTACAGAGAAAGGAAGATCATATAAATTTCATGCACCATAAAAATGTCACAGAACATAGGGAAATAGATTTAAGGTGTTGATGGGTAAGTCCGAAGTCTAACCAATCAATCAACCATCTTTGGCATCATGATTTATGCATGTGACTGAAAATGCACTTTTATAATAACCAGGCACCTCATTTTAAGAACAAGAATCGCAAGAGGGGTCATCCTATAATAACCACCTTAATTAGTTATTTTTTTCAATACATAACATGGATTACTTTGCCAATAACATCCTAGGGTTGGACTACAGCCATGTAATGTCTGAAGTAGAAAGTCAGCATCATCAGCAAGAGCTGCATGTTTTCTCTATGTGGCTGTATAACCACATATGCAGTCACCAGAATTTAAGAATTCTGCTTTGCAAGGTTTAAACACTATGATTTTGTCATAGTTTTAATAGTCTACATTGTTTAGATCACAAAGTCTTCCCAATTCAGAACAGTCCCTTCTGCCACTTCCTTCACGATTTATTTATTTATTTTTGTGACTCCACCTTTTCAATCTTCAACGAAAACGTAGAGGTCGTGTCTTCTGAAATTGCTGGTGTAAAGAGAACTCCTCAGTCTCAGACAGTTATACCTAGGTGCTCTACTATTCAATCCCTTACTAAAAGCTTGGGCTCATGGAGGGAGTATTAAGGGTGATTAATCTTGGAAAAGGTGATAACTGATGTGGTTCTGTGGATCGTAGTGAAGGCAGAGAGCTGATGAGCAAAGCTGTGAAAATCTCAACAAAGAAGAAGAAGAACTGAGAGGAAGAATTAGAGATGACGAGCTTTCATTTACCTAGCTAGCAAAGCATAAGGTTGACACAACATTTTCTTGATCCCTGATATTCTTTTGTATAAACAAAAGGGGCAGTCTTTGAGATGACACTGCCAGGACCTCAATTTTAGAACTAAGAAATAAACAGAACAGATTCAGCTGAACACCTTCAAGGAACAACATGTAAAAGAGGCTTTAGACAACAATAGTTGATACTTGACACGGTCTTGAAATTGAGAACATGCAAGAAGCATTCATAAATCAACTACAAGGCAATAAGAATAGCTTCCGATCGTACACTTTTTCTGAAGCTTGCATACTCTGAAGGAACAACCTCTAGAAGGTTTCTTTCCCCTTTTTCTTGGGAAGTCCCAGGATGAATATCTAATGCTTGTCCCCATGATGTTCAAGATGCTCTGCAAGATTATCATAAAAATACACCTCCGCATCACCAAACCAAAAACCTAAGCGCCTGTCGGCATTCTCGTCATTTTTGTGTATTTGTTTCTCCACAAATTAGTGAAATACCACATGGAGATTTGTATAGAGGATGGCCTTGCTTTTATTTTCACTCTTTTTTACAATAAATAATACTTCGCTACCAAAAAAACCTCTACAGACTTTACAAACAATTTCAAAAAAAAAAAGAGTTTCATCATACATGTCGTTCAGTCTAGATCATTTTTCTTCTTGGGTTTTTGAAAACAAGAACAAAAGGCAAAAGCAAAGGCAATACCAAAGTGGGCCCTAACTTTCAAGGGGTGCAAGGAATATCTACTGGTATCCCCTTATGATGGCACACTCCATCCATAATGCTCATTAATATGATGTGAATTAATTTATATACAAAACCATGTAAATTTTTCTTTAAATTTCTTCTTCTTTACAGGCGATATAATTGTATAAGCTACTGAAATGAGATCCGGATTCATATATAAGCTGCAACACTAGTTACTACAGAGAGAAGCAAAGAGATGAAAAAGGTCCGACCTTTAGGTCTGGCGACGGAGCCAGGTGGGATCCCAGAAGAGCAGCGAGAGGAGGGCGAGGTTGGGGACGGCGAAGACCAAGATAGGAGGGACGCGGACGCCGAGGCGGCCCCGCCTCAGCCGCCTCCGGAAGTAGGCCCGGCGCTCCTTGGGGCCCCAGCAGGGCGGTGCGGCCTCGACGGCGGAGGAAAGGACGAGGGGCGGGGGCTGCTGGAAAGGGCACTTGGAGCGCCAGGAGGAGCGGGGGAGGCAGAGGCGGGCGGCGCGGGAGAGGAAGAGGGAGAAGGACCAGCGGAGGAGAGGGGAAGGAATGGAAGAGGAGGCGGCCCGGCAGAGGAAGGGAGGGTAGTCCCAGCGGAGGAAGCAGGGGACGTGGGAGGCCACAAAGAGCTGGGAGTGGAGGGAGGGGGCGGTGGTGGGGTGGGTAAGGATGTGGGTAAGGGCTTGGATTCTTTGCTCCCAGCTCGGAGCTCCGCTTTCCTCCACCATGGCCATGAGAGGGGCAAGAAAAGGGTCGAAGGGAAGCACGGCCGCACAGGTAGATGGGGCCTTTCACTTTGGGTGCGGCTCAGCTCTCTGGGATCAGATACGTACACGCGGAAGATTTCCATTGGCTGGAAGACTGGATTAATTCGAATAATTAAACGTTCATAGGGGCCTCCTTATAACTTTAATGTACTGCGACTTAAAAGGACTCGTACATAAATAAATTCCTTAATAGATACTTTGAAGTAAATATTGCCTCGTATTTATGACACAGCGGTCCGGCAAGAAAAATTGGACAATTGACTTATTAAAACTCCCGCCAGAATAGTTAAAACTTGCGACTTAGGGACTTATACGCAATTAAACATTTCATTAAGATTTTATAAGTAATTTTGCTTCAATCCTTCCCCCTCTCCTCCCAACTTTTTCTCCTTTCTCGCCTCTTGTTGGCCTTCTCCACCTCGAATCCATGGCGACCACTGGCGTCCCTACATCCGGATCCTTCTTCAATTGCTGCCATCAACTACTCCAGTTGCCGCTGCAAAGATCTCCTTTTCCTCTCTCTCATCCCCTATGAACTCTGATCTTGAAGCTCGACCCATCATTGCCTCCACATCGGCGGCTTGAGGAAGTCTTCAATGGAAAGCTGAAATAGTGGTGGAAACCCTAAATTTTGCCATCTTTCATTGAAGGTTCCTCTTTCTCTCGGCGCCCGAGAATTCTGATCTACAAGTTCGACCAATCATCGCCTCCACATCGGTGGCTCAGGGAGTTTGCAATGGAACTATGAAATGGTGGTGAAAATCCTTAGGTTTTTCATCTTCCATTAAAAGTCTGCAACCTGCTTCCTTTCCTCTTCTATCTCGTGAAAAATGAAATCTTTTATGATCAAAGAAAATGCGCCTCACTAATCATAAATTTTTTAGTTAATAGAGCATGTGAAGTAGATCTTCGTAAATTACTCAAAAACCTTGTAGTTAATTTCTAATGGGGATGTTAATATATAAATTTATCATTTTTCCATTTTTTAAATAAAATGTGATGTTCTTCATATGGAGAAAAGTTTGAGATGGTTTTAGCATGGGTATTTGCCAGTGGAGATGGCCTTAACAAAAAGGTGTGCCTCTCGAAGAAAAGGAGCAGAAAAAAATGGAAAGTTCTATATGATAAGATACATGATAAGCGATTACTATTTAGAAAGTAAAAATAAGAGTTATCCAATTTTTTGGGGCTTGGCGGCACTCAAACCAAGGGAGCTAATCACCTGTGAGAAGATAAACTGCTTCAGTTGATGTGATCATGGTTCTCCATCAATCACCCTTCTATCTTGATAAGTGCATCATCATCATCATCATCATCATTATCATCATTATTTGGCATACACATCATTCTATCTATCTCCTAGTAGTATCTGTATCTCAACTTAAAGTGAGATGCATTAAGGAATGTTTTTGTTTGAGTAATAAAGTGTATATCCATCAAGCACCCTTCTAAAAGTACAAACCATTTCTCTATATTTGTACTCTAGTTAATTTGATTTTTAATACTATGTATGAATATATACAAGTAAAATGTGAGTACCTTTTTTACTTCAGTTATAAAGATTCTGTCCTTCTAGCGTCCTTCCTTCGTGATAGTGCCCCACATGATTTGCTACCCCTCAAAAAAAAAAAAAAAAAAGTAATGCTATACATAAGAATATGTATGCATAAAATGAGAGCATATTCTGTACCTTCTCTGTTCTATGATAAAGAGACTGCCATTGTAGGTAAGAAGGTGGGAGTTTTAAGACTCCATCCATCAAACACTTATTCTTCATGATAAATGCACCCATATTTTGTCATACTTATTTCTATTCTTGTGTAAAAAATATATACTCACAAAAAAACAATAGATCTAGGAAATCTATTTATTTCAACAATAAATAGTCTCTGTATATATGAAAAGTAGAAGTTTAAGTCAATAACAAATTTATCAGGGCATTTTAGAATATTTCTTGTGGTCGATTAAATAAAGAGTGATAAGCCAACTTATTTTTGCTTTTAGGAGCACCATAAATAAGTACCTAAGGCTAAGAAGTACTTCTTAGATTTTTTGAAATCCTTAACTTACTTCATTACGGTGCCAAAGAACAGGGTTGGCAAAATGAAGCTCGATAAGTGTGCTTTAAGACTTGCATGGATGAAGACTTCTCAAATCTATGAGGAACGAACTTGAGCAAATTATAATGTCAACGAAGAATTGTCAATCTTACAAACAAGAAAAATAGCTAGCAAGTTTAATTACTCTAGCCACTACAAACAGTAGTTTCCTAGGCAAAATCTTTTTGGTAAAAAAATTATTATCATAGTAGATCTCAAAAAGATCACAATGGTTTGTTTACGAGATTATCAGTTCAACTTGCTTTGGATGACTTGATCATCCAAGATAACCAACGTGCGGTATTTGCATCTCCTTGCCTAATTGCCAGAGGCTAAAACTGTAAAAATGGCAGAAAAGTTGCTGCTCAATTTTTAAATTTTACTATGCAAGGGGAACCATGCTGCACTTCGTAATTTCTCCTGGGATGAGATCCAATTGATCAGTCTTCCAATCAGAGCTCACCATTCATTTCTATCCATATGTCTATTTACTTAAATGTGGCCTGGTTTCAGGATACAGAAGTAGTGTTTTGTGGGATGTTTAAAATCTGGTACAATTAGAGCTATATGAATTGCCGTTTTTAACAATAAAAAAAAAAAAAAAAGTTGGTACAATTAGGATCCCAATGCTCAAGTATTCATGTAAACAGTAAATCTTTGAATTTGGATGTGGTGAAGGAGGTAACTTTTTTCTCCACATATGGATTCTCCAAAAATATGGATAAATTCAGTAGATGGGAAGTTCTGTTATGTGATACAAGTTGATGGGCAAGAAAATAAGATGGTTTTTTATTGTTGACACTTTCATCCAGGGCCCTGATGCTCAAATAGATATCTACATGATAAATATTGGAGCTTGTCCATGGGAAAGGGATTCCTTTCATTTAAAACAAGAAAAATTGGGCTCTAGTAGTGTCACGCCCCGTACCCAGCACCCGAATCCGGTACACGACCGGCCGCATGAGCTCTAGAGCAGTGCCCTAAAGATCATGCAAGGCCTAAGATAAACAAAAAAATTTTCAATAAATCCACTATTAATTTAGTAATTCAAATAGACAAATCCGATATGTCCAAATAAACAAATTAGCTCAATTAAAAGATTTTCAAATGTTCATCGACGTCAAAGAAGGATAAACAAACTAACTAACTAATGATTCTGGTACTCGCACTCTGCGTCCATCCCATCCAAATCTATGCATCCTGCAACTCTGATAAAAAGAAAGAAGAAAAAGTAGGTGAGCTCTACAGCCCAGTAAGAATTCCTACACATCCATACCAACACAATAATAATGAATTTGAAAATCCCAACAAATCAATGCACATATCATAAGATCATATACCGGCTATCAAAAGCTCGAATAATCAGTATAAATATGCAAGTCAAATGTCAACAAAAATCCAACCACTCAAGTGTGATACGTCATACGATATCTCAAAATCTTCAATTATTGTTTTCAATACTTTCCCTTTTCATTCTCTGTTAACTTGATCCGAATCAATTATCCTTCCGACTTTGGACTACATCCCGGTCACGTTTCCGGCCCGTGACGGGGCAATCGATAGTATCACATTTCCGACCTGTGACGGGGCAATCGATAGTATCACATTTCTAGCCTGTGATGGGGCAATCGATAAGATCACATTTCCAGCCTGTGACGGGGCAATCGATAATATCACATTTCCAGCCTGTGATGGGGCAATCAATACTAACGAGATAAGCCCAAAGTCTCTACTCATTTAACCAATTCACATACACACATCAATTCCTTTTTCCATCTTATATCTAGCCTAGACTAACCATGATCACGTTTCCGACCCGTGACAGGGCAATCAATATAACATGGTTAGTCCATACCATCATATCCATAAATCCAATTATGCATGTATAAGTTATACACATACATGCATCCATCATACTACCAATCACAAGCCAACACAATCAAAATATAATTTAATATAAAACTATTTTGCTTTGTCTGGATCATAGCATATCAAACATATATAGTGCAAAAATATTTATATCATGTAGGATTGACGTACAAGAATTCTTATCCTTTGTTGAAAAACTAAGACAGACTAATCACCCGCCCTCACGGCGATCTAGGAACTGGGATGCGCAGAACTCCGCTCAACGTCCTTTCGTTTAATAGATTGTTCTCCTGCAGAACCAAGACAATATTAAAAATAATCATCCAAGATAGATGACAATCCATAACCCTCAAAATTATGATCTTTCCAGATCCAAGGTTAGGGAGAGAACCCCCAACTAGAGAGAGAAAAAAAATATAATAAGAAAAGGAAAAGGGAAGAGAAGAAATCTTCCTTTCTCTCTCTCTCTCTCTTCTTCATTCTTCCCGATGGAAAGGGGGAAGATGCTTGGCAGCAAGCAGCCCATGGCCGGCGATGTCTCATGGTCGCCGGCCCATGGCGGTGCTGGCAGTGCGCCACGGCCGGCGATAGCCGGCCGGAATGGAAGAGGAAAGGCAAACCGAAACAAGGGAGTTTGGCTCACATCGATCCGGCGGCTTGCCAGCCGGATTCCCAAGGAATAGTGGCCCACGGCCAAGAGACAGGAAGGAGAGGGACCTCACCTCACCTTCGGCGAGCTCCTCCGGCGTGCCCGACGGCAAACAACCCAAGCTTCTCACAGATTTTCTTTTTCTTTTTTTTTTTTGAAAGAGCTCTCGCTTGATGCTCTAGGAGGAGAGGAATAGATTCTTTTATAGATAGAGATTGATGCAAATTAGGTAAGATTTGATCTCCCTTTTCCTCTGTTTATTTTTTTTTCTTTCCTTCCGATGGATTCGGGGAGGAGTTGAAACAGGGGAGGGAAGACTCTATTCAGGAGTCTCCCTCCCGTTTCATGTGTGTCGGGCCATCCCAGCCCCCTAAAAAAATGTGGGCCCTTACAGGTAGTAAATATACAAGCCAATTGTGCTTGTGGATATTTAATTGGAGCGAAACACATGAGCTATTTGTGGCTTTTGTAAGGTTCCATATAGGGGTGGTGGCAATTAGGTCCGGTCGGACCAGATTCAGGTTAGATCAGACACGGGAGACCAAAATTCTATTAACACAAACCCGGTCTATATATTAAACGGATCAAAAATCTAGACCTGAATCTGACCATTTTATTAAACAGATAATCCAAGCTGACCTATAACAGCTTGAATCAAGTTAAAAGGGTTAAGCATTGCCACCTCTAATTCCATTTTGATAATCACGTGGTCTTGATGTTGTCAAATCTCTGATTTTGAAAAAAAAAACATAAAAATAAAACTACCTGACTTTATTTAGCATTCTTTGTAAGAAATCAGTAGAGGGTCTTTCACTTAGATCTTTTTGATTATCATGTCTCATACCACAATATTTTTGAAGTTTGATATAATTGGACATGATGTTTAATCCATATTCATTCTAGGCGATTTTGTGTCTCAAGCCCCGTGGAGCTCATCAACCAAGACTGCATTATAGCCAACTTTATTGGCTGCTCACTTGGCAACTGGGTAGTGGGATTGATGGTGAGAAAGAGCTTAAGAGTAATCATCCTTGTCCAAGACATCTAGCTGCATTTCTTTTACCATGCAGAATTTTAAGTTATTTGATACTGTCTCAGATTTCCTAAGATGAGATGGAGGGGAGCTTATGTCATCATGAGAGACTTGCTATGCTGAAATGAAGATATGAAACTTTAACAGTGCAGGATGAGAAAATTATATATTGATTTTCCAATTTCCGAACTATATTATTCTTCTTTACTTGAAATTGCAAATACTTCTGTCAATGAGCTTGCTAGCTCAGGGATTTCTGGGATGATGGTTCTTTTGTTTCTATCATATCTTTTTACCTATTCTACTCCGTTCGTTTTTAAATCAATAAAAAAGTATACAATTCACAAAATAGGGTCTGCTGGTTTAGAAACAAATGGCCCATAACTTAGCATTTGGAGATCTTCCACAACTATGATACAAGAAAATGAGTTGATGGGAGGGATCAGAAGCATCTTGCATTATGGAAACGTATTTAGACGCAGTCTTGGGAACATTACTTAAAAGAAACTGCAAAGATTTTCTTATACCCAATTATGGTGGTGTGCTACTTGTTTAAATAGGCAGATAATAGGATGTGTAGTCACAATATGGGATGAAGAATAAAGTTTCAGATTTTTGCAACTTTATAAACACATTAAAATGACCTCATTAACAGGAAAGTTTGGGGTTCAAATTAGAGTGAAATTGATGCAAGAATAGTTTCTTTGTTTTTTCTCCTTTGGGGTCTCATCTCCTCTTCTGTATATTCATTTCAATCTATCAACGACATGAGAGGGATCCATTTTGTTCAAAAAATCAGTGGGATGTAACAAGTGAAAAATATAAAATATATAAATAAATCTACCTCATTCTATCAGCTTAAGCTTTCAACATGGTATCAGAGCAGAGGTCTTGAGTTCGAACTCTGACTCTGCACTCTTTAACCCCATTATTAAAAATTTCACATGTTAGGCTCACCCATTAAAGAAAAGTCCGGCCCACATGTGAGGGGGAGTGTTAGAAAATATAAAATATATAAATAAATCTACCTCATCCTATCAGCTTAAGCTTTTGGGATAAGTGGTGATTTCAACAGTAACACCAAGTGAAAAAAAAATATTATAATAGCTTTTATCTTCAATGTAGAGAGTAATAGGATATAGGAAGATTAGTGAATAAAGAGGAAACAAAACAATGGATGAAAATTATTTGAGGAACATATGTCAAATGAATAAATTCTATTGAAATTCACATCCATACTTGTTGCTCAGCATCCATCATCGATGTTGAGCATCGCATTTTTCCATGGGCATGATCCTCTTCTCTTTTTCCTTCAAAATGGATTCATATATGCATAAATATTTTTTTTATTTTTCTCCTTTCCTTTGTTTTCCCTTTTTAAATTGATCTTTTGAATTCATTTTGAGGCTTTTAATGCAAATAACCTCCATTTATAGTTAATATAATTTACTGAGATGCAGTGTTTTTTTTATACACATTCTTAATTGGTTTGATTTGATGATTGGGAGAATGTAGTAATTATTTTATGATTAATATGGATGCATTGCATGATGTATATGACACTTTGATGTCCATAGCTTCACTGTTAGTGGATTCATATTCTCCTGCTACTTATTTGATATTGCACTCCAATTGACCTGTAAAATGCCAACTTCATTTATTATTTCAATTAAGTGGCAGCTATATTGCCTTCTTGTTGCTTTCAATTCCTAAGCTTCGAGGCACTGATGTAATGTTAGTAGTGCTTCCATTTTGTATCGACTTATGCAGGAACAGTAGTCAAGATCGTTGAATGGGATAATTCATTAAGGTGGGGTACTTAACACGGCCTATATCTTCTGTTGGCTCCTGTATGCAGTTGCTTTCTTTGTATTAATTGATTTTATCTGATTTTTGGTGGTGCAATTTTATTATCATAGATCCATTGGTAGTCCTTTTTTTTTTTTCTGAATGAGGTCTGTACCAGTGGTTCTAGTTTATTGTTTTCTAAAGTTACCTTCAGCAGAGAGGAAATTTACAGATCATGAAAATTAACAGGCTGCAAAGTTTTTCATGTTTGTTGTTCTTTTCATGTGCTTCTGTTCTGTGGATCAAGTGGTGAGCCGTAAACTAGGATGACAAGGTAAGCAGCAATGCTTCAGCAACTTACTACTAGGAGGTATGTATCATGAGCTTGCATTTTTTTTCATCAATGTTGAGGCTTTCAATTTTTGTCATTGATAATTTGCCAGACTTATTTCTCTGTGAATAAATTGATTGTGCTCACTATTTAGTTTTTGTGATGGAAGTTTTATCACATTAATATAGTTCCTCATTACACATTGAAGTTTGATCCATCAAAGTTCAAGAGAATGTTGTGCAACCACTGAACAACTTGATGTCAACCCTCTGTAACTCTACTGGGCCAGCCATCAGTTGGCGTGTGCATGTGCCTTTGTGTGTGTGTGTGTGAGAGAGAGAGAGAGGGAGGGAGAGGCGTATGAAGACCTTCTCTGGGAAATATTAATTGGTTGGGCCTTATTTTGGAGAAATTTCTCTGTAATTGATTGACTGTACTTAATGCTAGCTAACTGTGCTTGGTTGGAATGGGATCCATGTTTAAATTTCCTTCTGTTTCTCCTTGTTTTGTTAGTTTTCCAACTTAAAATGAAGACAAGATCTGGTTGGCTTATCAATGTACAAATACAATGCCCACATGGTGGAGCATAACAGAGTATAACTTGAACCTCTCCTGCTGCATGCGTCAATAACCATGCATGTGGCTTTAAATTATATGGTCTCCTTCTTGTATTTTGTCTTCCTCTTTGAAATTTGTTCACCTCCAAAGTCAAATTTGGCGTCTGATAATGTTTCCTACTTCCTAGATTTTGTTGGTGTATATAGGCTTAAAATAGGATGGCAAGGATGATGCATTACATTGGATGAGCATGCGTTGCAGGGAGTCTGGAAGATAATATTGACATGCTTGTTATGTCGGAGGAAGGAGAGCTTTCCTTTAACATTGCTAGATTGAGGAAATCTTTGGAGCAAGGGGTTGCATCAAGTAAGATATATAAAAAAATGTTTGAAATGGCACGAACACATAAGCCACAGGTTAGAGATGGTGTGATGAAGAAAATAGTTTTGTATTAAGGAGTAGGAACAGAAATCTTTTAATAAAGTCTGCAGTGAGACATGCCTTATACAATGTTATCTTGTAGGGCTCGTTTGGTTCGCGGGAAAAGAAGGGGGGAAAGTGTGGTCAACGGGAAAGTAATGAGATGCCTCTTGTTTGGTTGGAGTTTTCAAAGGAGAGAGAAGGGAAAGTTGTATTCCCATGGGAATGTGATTCCCACATTTCATGGGAAAGTCTTTCCCATGAGAAACATGGGAAAGTTACTTTCCCATGAGGCGGGAATCACTCCATTTTTACTTTTTCCCAAAAAGTCCCTTCAGCATTAAAGAAGCATTAAAGAAGCATTAAAAATCTAATTTTTATTAAGGGCATAATAGGAATTATATATAACTTTCCTAGGAAAGTGAATGGCCAACCAAACATAATCACCTTGGAAATTTGTCACTTTCCCATGGTCAACCAAACATGCCAAAAGTATTTTCCTAGGCATTCTCTTCCTAGGAATTTGTTTCCCAGGAATCATATTCCTAGGAAGGAAAATGCTTCCCGCGAACCAAACGAGCCCGTAGGGATTAGCCTCAAAAAGACTGATGTGAAACTGATCCATAAGTTTTTGACTGCAAAATGATAAATTAATACTTTTCTTTCAATTAAAATTTTCTGAAGAGACAATACTCTTTCTCTTTCAATCATGTCAGAGGAAAAAAATCAGACCCATATGTTGGAACCTCTGCTGGCTAGCACCTACCTCTAGAAGGGATCTCAAGTTCAAACCTAAACTTTAGGAAATAACCATACAAATAAATCTACTTAATTTGCTTTCATTACCATCATTACTTGGTCATTCTAACCATTCTTGATCGTTGATTAATGGAAGATGAGATAACATGATGATCTGATGATTTCGATCGGACAAAGTAATGATAGAAGGGACCGGTATGATATGATAAGTGGGGATTGTTGCCTTTGTCATAAAAGAGTTATTAGATTGCCAATCCTTCCTACCTTCTACCACACATTTTTCTTGAGAGTTTATTGCTCATGTGATGTGTAACTGTTAGCACTGGTGATGTCTGAATCAGATGCCCTACAACATGTTTAACTTGCATTACATCTTTACCCAACAAATTATAATTAAAGACATCCGGAACTTCTGATTATCCGATTCAACGGGTTGAGCAGATTAGGTTTTTAGGTTCAAATTTTATCAAGTTTTGGGAAATCATATCCATGTAAAGCATACTACAGAATCATGTGAGGTATTTTCAGGCTACTTAGCATTGGTTGCAATTGTATGATCCATGCTTGAACTAAAATAGTCTAGGGTTCAGTCAAGCAGGCCATTGGCTCATATTTGCGCTTACGATGTTCATTTTTAAACTGGCCTTAGCTTGCATTCAAATTAACTGATGCTATCTTAATTAAGCTCAATTATAGTTTAGAAAGTCTTGAACCAAAAAGCATCACAATTTGGTTTAGATGGTCATTTTTAACTTCTAGGCTGGTTTTTGCTTGATGGAAGATTAACTAGAGTGATAGCAAGCCCAATCAGGAAGGTGCTTGTATTGTTAGATGATATTGGAATGCTCAGAACCCAAGAAAGAAGGCTAACCTATCCTTACTGCAGTGACCATAAGTTGAATTGGCCCTGAAAGTGATTGCGAGCTATCATCTCTGAAACGAATAAATGGGTGTAGGAAGACAGAGATTTGCCAACAACCCTCGGAGACAGGTTATGGGTTTGAGTCCCTTTCAATTTGGCCTCTCTTGAATACATTACACTGAGAGATGAGAATGCCCTGTTCATGTCTGATGTGACCAAGAGAGATCTCATGTGATTGATGAATGATCGACGCGGTCATCAGAGTTGATGGTGGAAGAGGATTGAGTACATCATAAGAAATGGTGTTCTCCGACAGGAGTCCAAGAGCTTGCTGAACTTATAAGCACGCTTTCAAGTGAATGACAGCCACATGCTCCATTCATGGAACCTTAGATCTCGTAACAGTGGCGAGGTCCCCCATTCTACTCCCGATATAGGACCCATAAGGCAATTATAGAGGTTGTGATGCATGGTTTATAACTCTAATTCTGAGTCTCTCTCTCTCTCTCTCTATATATATATATGTGTGTGTGTGTGTGTGTGTGTGTGTGTGTGTGTGTGTGTGTGTGTAGATGGGGGCAACTTTTCATTAGCAGATCCAACATTTCACATGATCTAACATGTGTATGGCGAGGAGATGAGGTGACGCAAAAGCTGACCGGCTTACTAGTTCCGGATGGCTCTCAGAGTTTACTATCTCAGCTGTGTGATGAAAAACCAGGATTCTCTGTTTTTAAGCAAAAAAAAAAAAAAGTAATATAAAAGAAAAGGTATAATAACAATTGCAAATAGGAAAGGAAAAATGCAAGCAAATGATGTTGGAACAAACAAGCCAATTTTGATCTAATGCAGCATCCTTTAATGATGAGGAAAAAGGAGGAAAAAAAAAGGAATAGAAATCTTTGGACACCGAGACAAAATGCTTATTTAGTTATTTATGTATGAAAATATAATAAAGCAAGGAAAGAAAAATTTGCATCAATACTGGCGTTATCTCTAAGACAATCATCGTTGTGTATATTTTAGGTTGCTCACAGATGTTTGTAGGAAGCTTAAATAACATTCATGTGCCTCAGCCAAAGATGCATCCACAAATATATAGAGCAAATATTTCTCAAAATATGGAGTGCGAATCAAACTCATATTTGAATTGAAACTAAGATATTGATATAAGTTCTTCTCTTCTGAATCAGATAGATTCACTCTTTGTGCGCCCTTGTCTAGCCCGAATGATTTTATTGATTCTTTCAATTAAATCTTCCTTCCATACTAGAGGTTCTCTGTCCTCTTTGATAACATACTCACATATGGTTGACATTGTTCCTTAGCATGAGCCTAGACATATCCATTCGACGTTATGATCGAAAATCTGCATCTAATCAACTCAAACCCCAGGCTAGCTAGAGCCCTACGCAGAAGTTGTCTCTCTTTAGCATTCTTATCTACCTTAAATATTGCGGTAGAAGAGGGCTTTGTCTGCTTATTAAAACATTGCGAATACTTTACATGATAAAATAATTACGTTACCTCCTCACCCATGCTTCCATCTGGCCTACAATAATAATTATACATGTAAACTTTGCAAGATTCTTAGATGTCATTGAGATTTAAACCCCAGGAAGGACACAAAACTACTAATCTAGAATGCACTGCCCCTCGTGCTTTCTTGGAAACACAAACGGACCGGTAACATGGAGTCAAACAAGGCACTTTTTCTTCAATTATCCTGCAAAATGGTCACTTTGCCCGCTGCCGAGTATTTTATCCGAGATTTCTGCACTTGGACGTGCCAACCCCGCCCCTGTGTGATCATTTTTTAACATAGGATTGGTTGATTTAGAGCATACTAGTATTGAAGATTTCATGCTAGTTTAGGTTGGAGGCAAGGGAAACTCGAACTTAACATAATCCACTTGCATTCAATTACTAAATCAAAAAAGCCTAGCTAGTGAGTCGTGATGCCTCTTCTATACAAATACATGTATGGAATGCGTGCGCGCAAATATGCTTAACCTGCGTACTTCTTGGTTTCAAATATTTTGACCATGTTGTTGTAATTAGAAAGTTTTCATTTAAATGATCTATCATTGATTTTAAATTATTAAATATTACTAAATTTTATTTGCAATCTAATCCTAAGCAAAACTACGGACACACATGCTTAGCATTGCTATTGACGGTGATAATTCTATCTATCTTCATTTCCAAGTGATGAGCTTCTAATTAATGGTATGATGTTTTTTTGTCGCCGCTTATTCGCATCCCTCCAAACTGGTAAATGGTACATAGAATCTTGAGTCTAGTATGTTGTATCTTTGTTCGATATTTCTTTCCTATGCTTCTCGAGCGGACACAACAAATTTTATATAAAACTACAATAAAATTGCTTTCATTTGGTAAGATATACGCGGTTGGAGAGGTTTTTTTTTTTTCATAAACAATGCTCTTAATCAATTTAGGAGTCATGCAATCTTAATCAATTTTTAGATAGGGGAAGGAACTTTAGACAGCACGATAGAAGACATTTGACTCTTCTTAATTAATTTCTAAAAAAGAGAACTGCAATGAGAGAATGGTTGAAACTACATATATATTAATTTCTCTGGTCAATTTTGTTGTCCCTTCAACTAAAATCCAACCCATCCGAGCTCCTAGAATTAATTTTATTGAAGTTGTGAATTGTGATGGCCTTTTAGCCCGTTTGCTAATACATGAATGTGGCACCATTCTTGAGCCCCGGCTTAGCTTCTTCGCAATTGGAGCAACTGGAATTGATCAGATGCCACCTTGCAGCGAGGAGACTGACAGTGCTATGACACCTCATGAATCATAAGGAACATGTTTAATCTCAATGCATTAACGCCATGCTTCACAAAATTCATAGCCATTCCCTTTAATTGCATTTGCCAGCATTCATTAATTACACTGTGTACAACATCGCAGGAGCTCTTAAGCAGTTGCCAAAGCTGTCAGTCATTTCTTGAGCAATAAAACAATCAGACATTAAAAGCTTGCTCTTCTATGGTCAGTGCAGTGTATTTCTTTTGAGAGGAAATGCACACCGTGAGCTTGCAAGCCACATCCAACTCTACAGTTTGAGAAACCAGCTCCAAGCTTCTTTAATAGCCACCAAATTAATTAGGAGTTTCTCCAGTTGACAGAATGTAAGGAATCATCTGATTCAGATTATGTGAGGTTTTAAGATAACGTTCATGCCCTCTGTAATAACACTCAAAAGAGTTTATAAGGTTTACTTTGAAAGCTTGAATTCAATTAACCAAAGTGAAAAAATCCCAGATGGTCCAGCTAGCTACTCATGATGATATGGCTGGTTTGTAAGGAGGCACAGGCAAAGTGAAAGGGAAATAAAGGATGAAAATTACGACACTTGGAGACAAGGAAGCATGTTTTTTGTACCCATGCACCTTTACACACACCACATCCACTCTAAAGAGTAGGAACACCTTGAAGAGTTCCAATATATATATTTAAATCATTCATGTGGCTACCCAATCCTGCAAAAATGGAGACATAGAGAACCACCCTCTTTCCCCTAAACCCGTTCCCCCATATTGCAGTTAATGCTTGCATAAATTAACATAGCCTCCCAAGACTACAAGATCAACTCGCACATAGGGCCCCATCCTAACATGGCTTCGGTACATCAGGTGCGCCCCACACGGCCTAGCTTTGCAGAAATATGTTGCCTTAGTATTCAAGCCCATGACAGCATATTTTGTTGTGCATCATAACACACGCTTTTGCTTCCATGCCACCTTCTTCCTCCCCTTCCCACAATCACTTGCCTTGAATGAAACAGCCTCCACCTTTGTCTTTTAATACAAGAAGCATACAACACATGACTCTCTCTCTCTCTCTCTATCTCTCTCCATCTACTGTTCCAATTCAATGGTCTCACTGTTTGTATGCTTGTATATACCCTGACCCTTGCGTGTCGGTTGGGAATATCTCCTAAAACTTTGCCGCCTCCTCCAGTTGCTACAGCAGAAGAGAACGATGCCACTGTTTGCGCTGCCGATTGCCATGGGGCGGCACAGTAGCCCGCATTAGGGATGCTTGGGAGTTGGGACCGCTGCACAGCGCCCACGGGCTCATAGCCTGGTCCCTCTTGCATGGCCATCCGATAATGATCCTCGACGGCAAGTGCTCCAGCTTCGGACCAATTATTTTGTGTACGTACGTAGTATGTAGAATCGTATTACGATATCTATGCAAAGCTGGCACCAAGCTAGGCTTCCAAAGGCTGAAATCCCGGCTATAAGTCAGTGTGCATGCAGCTGATATCGACATGAACATTTATCTCGCCAGCTTGGAAAGCTGAAGGATCCCGAAAGAACCAACAACACATCCTGGTATTTACACTGATATACAACAAATTAACTGGCTGTCGAAAATATTAGTCAAAATAGAGGGATAGATTACTACTGGAGGGTGCCAACTAGTGCAGTTGATAAAGCCTTGCTATCTTGATATAATATCAAGGATATAGGTTCGAGTACCACCCTCAAAAATGGGCATTAATAAATAAAATCTTTATTATGTATAAATTGAGAAATATCACAAAAACAGTGCCTATATATATATATATAGAGAGAGAGAGAGAGAGAGAGACTTGGTTACAAGATCAAAACCCTGGTTGGTACGGTTCATTTGTGTGAGAGAGAGATTCATGAAACATCATGTAGTGTTTCCCCCTCACTTTGACTTAGATACTTGGAATCAATGGAGTTTGATGGGAGACATCAAATTGCTTGCATTGTTTCGCCAAAAAAAACAAGCTGTTTGATACAAAATTATTGGGCAAGATCGTGGACTATATGAATATGGTGATATGTCTTTATTATGATTGTAGCATCATGGTAGTTCCATGATTTTACAGTGATGACAACCTTAAGAATTACAATCCGATAACAATTAATTTCCTTGTGATTGGTGCCGGGTTCCAATCAACTCTTCTTGTTCTTTTTTGTGTGCGCGCGCGCGTGTGCTCCTTTTTTCTTGGGTTTTTTGTGCTGGGAGAACATCAAGAGATTCTTATGTCTATAAGATTTCATGAGTTTTAGAAGCTGATATAGAAGAATAGATGGACTGCATATATAAGTCAGATGACAATGTGGTGAGTTTTCATGTAATTTGGCCAAATTGTCTGTTTGCTACGTTTCGTCAACACTTAGACCCCACATACAATATGCTAAAGCTATTTAATTTAGTTGGAACGATTAAATGATTGAACTCTGGTCCAACTCTAGCTATAGGCATTGTTGATCGAAGCATAAACATTAGTTACTATCTTTCTTATCATTAGCTAGCCGAAAGAAAATCTTATCATTAGCTTAATTCCAATAAAAGCTTTTAGAAAGCTATGTTGAAAAGAGACTAATTACTGTGAAGAAATTATGATGTGTTGTGTATCTTTAATTATTAATATCCTATAAAGGAAAATTTAACCAAATGTCCAATCATCGGTCATCAGCTACCTTTTAAGGTAACTTTGGACTGATAATGTTACGCTAAGGAAAATGCTTCTTGGGGCACCCTTTATGTGCTACAAAATGTTCATTGGGCCAACAACTGCCGATCTTGCAACTCCATGAACAACTAACCCCTGTATTTGCCGACAAATTCGATGAGATGACCAATACCCTCTTCCCTAGAGAATTGCTTATGTACATAATGGGATCCCCATAGCATTACTCTTCACTAAATGCATCTTGGATTGGTTCTTGCTCTTTTTCTTTGTTAGAGAGAGAGAGAAAAGAAAGGGTACGAACCCAAAAATTTTAATTATTATGTAATGTAATTCTAAAAATTCAATATTGATATCCTATGATGATGTTATAATATAAACTACAGTTGATTGACTCCACCTATCTTGACACGCCTCTAAAATTGCTCTCATGTTTAGCATGCCCTACTCCATTCTCTTCTTATGTGCATTGCATGTGCCAAACTCCCAAAGAACTCATCAATTTGATCTAGTTGTCCTAAGACCACTTATCTATATCTACCAAATTGGATGTTCCCATCTTCAACCAATATGCCCCACTCCATTTAATTCATGATTCAAAGGAGATGAAATAAGAGTTCATTAGCCAAAATTAGAGTATTTATTAAGTCTATAAATAAAAGAGAAACATTTGGCTATACATAGAATCATAGCTATTATGCATCTCTCTTTTGCATTGCACATATTCAACTCCCAAATAGGAGCTGATAACATTTTTCTACAATCAAAACAAAAAAAATCTAGCCACCAACATGCACACATACAAATATATATATATATATATATATATAACTATGCTTCATAAGCGAAAAGGGTATCTGCTCCTTTCAATTCCGAAATTAGTGATAGAATATTTAAATCAAAGATGCATATTGTACCACTAAAAATACCTAGAAATCAAAATTCACATTTTGTTGATTTCTAACCTATGCATCATATAGATATGATTTTCGACGGTATCTATTATCCGGTATTGTAAAATATATAATAAAGCATTTATATTAAAAAATCATCTTATTGATTATAATATATACATATATATATATATATATAAATTAAAAATCAATAAATTTTAATATTTAGACCATATCAAAAATGATGTCATATAATTTAATCATTCATTTTGCTTCCGCTTAATACATAAGTTAGATATCATCAAATACGTAATTTTTGGTTTTTAGGTATTTTCATGGTATAGATAATAATTAACTGTTTGGACGTCTCATTATTAATTTTGATATCGAGAGAAATAAATACCTTTTCTTCTCAAGAGGACAAGAATAATCATCTCTCTCCATCTAACAACTAATACATTGACTTCTAAGCTTACTAGAAGCCAGAAAGCCCTGCTCTGTATAAAACATATTTATAGATACAACTGACCTGGGCCCAATCATTGCGTGTCAAAATCAGATGTTGCCCATAAAAACTTTGGATACCATCCCTTCCATGTGTAGGTTGATTAAAAAGGATAGCCCACACCATGGGAAAAAAAAAAAAATAATCCATTGCTCTACATGCCGTGGGCCAAAGGATCACCGATACGTACTTGTTTGCTCTAAGAGACTCGTCTTGCTCGTGAGAGATTGTTTTGCTTTCCAGAATCCATAACAGGCGGAATGGAGCCGAGCTATCGGCTCGGAGCCGGGACGCGGCAGGGGTTTCAACGGTGTGAACGGGGGACGTAGGGAAGGAGTGCATGGGATCCGGACTACGGCTGGAGAGAGGATGGGCTTCGAGCGCAGGAAACGAAGAGGTGTCGGCTTCGGGATGAGGGCGTGGCGGGCTCGTCCCGAGCCGAGCCGACCGGGGCGCGCCCACCGAAGCAAATGCCGGGATGGGGAGGAACCGCCTCCCATCCCCAGCGAAACCAAGCATTCGAGGTGGAAAAGGTTTAACCCTTCAGATATAATAAACAAGCATTAAAGAAGTGGCACAGCAAAATGCTCCCTTCTCTCTCTTATATCTTTTTAGGGTGGGAGACTATGTTTAACCCTAGTCTCTAACTTTGTTTTTGCGCTAACTCCACTTCTAATCTTACTTTATTAATTTTATTCCCTTTGGTTGATTGGTTTGGATCTTTTGGTATGTATAAGGTTTTTCCCCTTCCATGTTTGGGTGGAGGTGCGAGTTTTTCTTCAGTGTACTTGAACCCCCACCCCCCACCAAAAAAAAAGAATAAAAAAATAAAAAAATAAAGAGTGTTGATATTTTGGTCCGGGCAACCGCAAAAGAGTTCTCTTGTTCCATCAAGTCCCTAGATTATTGTTATGTTTGTATCCATCCCTCTTCTTCTCCTTAATTTGCTTTTATATTTTCCCCCAACTAGATACTTTCCTTTCTCTATGTAAAAGTCATCCACTTGGTTCCTTTAATAATTTTTTAATCAGTGAACTTTTACTATCCTTTACGTACTTTGGGTTATTTTTATTGTTGTTGGTGGTGTAATACTCTCTCTAACGCGCATCCCTTCGATTCCTTATTTCTTTGATCTCCTTTTACAC
The DNA here is from genome assembly GCF_009389715.1 of Phoenix dactylifera. Taxonomy (NCBI): domain Eukaryota; kingdom Viridiplantae; phylum Streptophyta; class Magnoliopsida; order Arecales; family Arecaceae; genus Phoenix; species Phoenix dactylifera. The sequence continues at coordinate 8,716,732 of NC_052398.1, read as the reverse complement.
TTTTGTGTTGTCTTTACTTTCTGGTGGTCTATACTACTCTCTCTCTCTCTCTCTCTCTCTCTCTCTCTCTATAATAACCTTTCCGTCCACAAATCCATCCCTCTCGTCTCTTTCCAGACCTCCAGCCATGGCAGACCCCTACAGCAATTTCTTCAAAGGATACTGCAATTACTACCCTTACTCCTCCAACCCTGCAACCCCTCCAATTGCCATCCCCGCCTACAACAACTTCTACAACACGCACAGCTGCGGCAACCACAACCCCCACCTCCCAACCCCTCCCCCCTCCCCTCCCCTCAGAGAGGCTCTCCCTCTCCTTAGGCTCAGCCCAACAAGGCCCCCGGAGGAGGAGGACACCTCATGCAGCGAAGCCAAGAACAAAGCCATGAGCATTAATGATGAAGCCGATGATGGTGATGACCAGGCTGTGACTGTGGCCCTCCGCATAGGCCTCCCAAACCCCGGTGCAGCTGATCTCATCTCCACAATCTCCTCCGCCCCAGAGGACAGTGGAGACAAAGAAGCAGAAGGTGGCGATGAAGTGGCTCCTTTATGCTACCCTATAGGAAGGCTCAACAAGGGCCAGTATTGGATCCCCACCCCTTCTCAGATCCTTATTGGTCCCACCCAGTTCTCCTGCCCTGTGTGCTTGAAGACCTTCAACAGATACAACAACATGCAGGTGATCCATCTCTTCCCCCCTTCTCCTCTTTTAAGTTTTTTGTCATGGGATCTGGGGCTTTCTGTATCACACATATTTTGTGCTTTAAGGCCTTTGCATGGTAAAGAGGTGCGGGATGTTATGTGACGCCTGTCTAGATGTCTGGTGTCTGGTCTAATTGAGGCCGCGATCCATAGGACCTCCCCTTTTTATGTGATTGAACTACACTTGGGCAATGTTCCTCATGCTTTTGGCGCTTTTGGAGTTTGCGTTTTTATTAGGCTTTGCCTACTGTGAAGCTACTGAAAAGATTTCCAGTTCTTTCAGGTTGGCTCAGATCATCTATACATGGCCTGTAAAGAAAAACTGGACTGATCACTAATCTACTGATACTCCCTGACCCAGAGAAACCAGTCCTTGCCAAGACTTCTAGCTATTTCGGTGGCTTCTCCTCAGAACAACACGAGATCTGCACCCCTCCCCCACCCTCCCCTCTCTCTCTCTCTCTCTCTCTGCGTGTGTTAAGATGTTCTTTTTTTTTGCTGGATGTAAGAGGTTCTTTGCAGTGAACTTTCTTTGACACTCATAGTTTAATGCGATTCCCTACTTTCAAGTTTTTTTTGACTGATCACAAAAACCAAAATGCAACAGTTCTTATTCACCAGCAAAAGACCAAAAGAGGAGGGCATCATTTATCACCATCATTTTTGTAGAGGCCCCTCATGTCCGGAGGAATAATTCTATCTTTCTTGCCATGATAGAGTTCATATCCAAGCTTCTAAGCAAAGAGAATGTCAAAACTGCAATGACAAATATTCCAAAGAGGAACATTATATTCTTTGCGGTATTTCTTATGCAAAATAGTGCAAATACTTGTGTCATGAAAATATATCTCGTCATACTAGAAATCATATCGAAGCTTCTCGACAAAAAGAATTTGACATTCTACATCAACATCATAAATTGTTCTCAAGGGCAACAACTTAGTCCTTGCTCGAATTCCCCAGTTATTCTTATCCAAAGTCGCGGATGTGCTGTTGTCAACCTTTATTCTGGAATTCCTATCTTAGCTTCTCAACGAAAGATCAAACATAGGGGGGGGAAAACATAGTCCACATGTTAATAACCAAAGTAATCTATTGAGAAGTAATAACCTCAATATTTTTAGGAGCACTCATCTTCGGGCATATGCATAATGGATTTATAACCCTTTCTAAGGTTCTCACTAGAATAAGAAGTATCGATCTCCTGACTGCTTTTATTTCATGGGGGTGTAACAATAGATGCATATGTGGGGGCACGGATCACAATATAGGAAGGGCCCAGAATCTTTGAGGGGCATCCAGCCGACTGCAATGCTGAGGCTCCCATGCTATTGCTGCGCGCCGGGGTGCCGGAACAACATAGACCATCCAAGATCGAAGCCACTGAAGGACTTCAGGACCCTCCAGACCCACTACAAAAGGAAGCATGGGATCAAGCCCTTCATGTGCCGGAAGTGTGGCAAGGCCTTTGCAGTGAGGGGAGACTGGAGGACCCATGAGAAGAACTGTGGCAAGCTCTGGTACTGCATCTGTGGATCCGACTTCAAGCACAAGAGGTCGCTGAAGGACCACATCAAGGCCTTTGGGCATGGGCATGCAGCATATGGCATCGACTGCTTTGAAGAGGACGATGAGCCATCATCCGAGATTGAACAAGATGGTGATCCGTCGCGATGAGTGGAGGGCAGTACAGAAGAAGTGGGTTTGGAGTTGGGTATATGGTTTGATAGGTTTTAGGTGGGGAATCGCCTCTGTCAAATGTGACAAGCTCTCTTAGTATCCAGTTGATCTGGTTAATTGGGGGGTGTTCTTTGTTCCCCTTGTTCTGGTTTTAGTATCAGATGAATATAAAAGCATTGTAGGCCAATGGCTTGTAAATGGAGTTGCCTTAGTTTATCTTTCTTTGAACTTGGTTCGTGCAAGTACTAATGTACTAATTTGTTAGATGACATAGAGAGCATAGAATTGAGTTATGAGGTTCTCAAGTTTTTGGGCGACACTTCTCTTTTGCTTTCCCAGTTCCATCAGCAATGTATCCTTCTCTACTGTTGCTTGCCTGATTTAGTTGTCTTCTGTCCTTTCCTGGTCTCTCCTCTTACCCAAAACTGAGAGCTTACAGAGAGAGAAAGCAATGGTTCACCATATTGACAGTCTGTTCCTCTCAAACGTGGTCATAATTTCTTTCACCCTTTCTTTCTTTATTTTATTTTATTTTATTTTACTTTGAGTTCTACGTACATTTGCAGCACTAACACACCAATGTCAAGCCCATCTCTACTAAATGCATGCAGTTTGCTTTTGGTTCATAGGAATTGAATAGCGGATGCCCTTTTCATATCTTCTTCTTCTTTTCTTTTTTTTCCTTCCTTCAGAAGTTCTTGTGATAACTATCGAACATTCAAATCTCAACTCTGAAATACTTCTTACCTAAGAACATGTCGCTTGCATTTAGAGCTTCTATGTTGTCTTACAGCAAGAAAGGATTCTTTTTGTTTGTCAATCTTTTTTCAAAATATTTTGCTAGTTTCTCATGTTTGCAACCTTTCAGATGCCAAACTAACATTGTCAAGGCTTTTTCTTTCTTCTTCCTATAAACAGACAATTCATCTATTGAATGCTTCCGTTGTCAAATACTCTAATATCTACTTCAATTCTTTCCCATTACTCGGTATCTCATACGTCATGATACCAGAAGGACGGGATGCTACTTTTACATCGCAAGCCTAGCTCTGCGTTCTTCTTTCTCTAAGTTCCAACATTTCATTCCCACAAAAAGAATCCCATCCTTCCACCCCTTTCAGGCCTTGGATATGCCTTTCCCATAAAGGAAAGGAGGATAAGCTCTGGAGATGATTCCAGGTGTAGCAAGCTTCTCTAACAAAATAGGTATTCTTAGCCACATATTTCGTAGCCATGCGTGGATCTTTCACCAACTCAGACTTTTCTCCTTTTTTTTGAAAAAAAAATTCTACGTTCTGTCATGCCTTCCCACAACAAAATCTAACAAGTCCTGCAAGACAAAACCCACAAGTCTAGTATTCCTTACAGCACAGTTGGATACGCTTTTCAAAACCCTGCAAGCAGATCAGCTTTATGGGTGCATTTGCCTTGTGCTTCGCGATGGTGGATTTATACGCGTATTGGTTGATGGATGGAACCTATGCATGCCATCAGTTACTCAAATCTAAGTTATTAGCTTGCCAAGGACTCATTTGGTTTGCTGAGAAAGAACGAAGAAATGTATGGTCAATGAAAAAATAAAGAAATATCTTTTATTTAGTTGGAATTTTTTAAGGCGAGAGATGGAAATATAGTATTTTTATGAGAATAAGATTCCTATATTTCATGGGAAAGAAAAATTCATGGAGGACATAGAAAAGCTACTTTACCGCTGGTTAGAAATTAGAGTCTTTTTTTTTTTCAAAAGTACTCTTAAACCATCAAAACTCATGAGTAAGGTTTTTCCTTTATTAAGAGTGTGATAGGTATTTCTTACAACTTTCCTAGAAAAGTAGATGCTCAACCAATGTGCCACTTTTTCATGATCAACAAATATGTCAAAACTATTTTTCCAAGCATCATATTTCCAAGAATTATCTTCACAGAAAAAATATTTTAGTGAGAAAAAATTCTTTCAATGAACCAAACAAGTCCCAGGATAAAAGGAGGAAGAAGCGGAGGGTGTAATATATGGTATGGGAAAAAATTATATAACAAATATAACAATATGGTAGCACATTTTATGTATATTATTATATGGACTACAAGATGGAGTGGATCATCATGGCAGCTCTTTTCTTTTCTTTGGGGAGGGTGGGGGGGCTAAGAGCTATGTACAAAAGCTCATGTGTGGAAGTCAAGACTATCAGCATAGGCTCCATACTTTCTCACCTTGTCTATAATTCACAATCTAAGAGAATCATCAGATTCGATATAGATTATTTTGGCCCTACAAACAGGGCTGGACAGGGTTTATGAGTCAGATTTGCCACATTGAGAAATTAGATTGTACGCCAAAATTTTAGAGACCATAACTTAGTCATAAGTATGATGCCTGATTAATCACTATAAGGAGAACTACGCCCCTAACAATCAGAACCAAGTTCCATCATTTGGGCTCTAAAATGGACCAATCAAATTGAAAGTTTTCTTTTCAAAATTTTTTTGACCGGGTGTAACTCTCAATCCAGAAAAAAATTCGAAAGAGCGATAGAAGGTAGAGTTGAAGTATGAGTTGAGATTTACTCCTATAGAAATTTAGTTTTTTGTATTTATTTCTACTAGTTATGTCTACTTTTGGAAAACTAGTCCTATTCAAATTATGAGAGGAATTGGACTCGAATTGTGCAAAGGCGGACCGCACCATTATAAATAGAAGTACCTCAGTTTTTGATGATTAATTGATCAATAAAAGAAAAAGAGACCTAAACCCTACTTTTACCAGTTTTTCTATCTTTTCTAAAAAAAATTTAAGAGATTCGAGTCGAGTGGGTTAAGAAAATTCTCCCTTCTCTCTGATTGAATCAATTCAAGTTATCATTTTCTTTTCCAGCCCTTTTGTTCTATAACTTCTTTTCCTTCTTAATTTCTCTAATGAGATGGTAAGGTAATTGTTTGAATTTATGAAGTTGCTTTGGTTTTTTAACTTGAAACTTGAATAGGCAATAGTATAATTGAGTAAGTTATCTTGAAAAAAAGCAATTAACGACAACTACAATAACAATAACAAAATGAGGGTGAAGACTCGCTCTTGCTTGTACTACAAACTAGTGCTGGATGAAAAACCTATGATATATAACTTTTGCAATCTTGAGCATAACAAGTTATCCCATTAAGCAAGCGTAGGGGTCGGTAGCAATGGAAGTGTATACCACTTCATAGGAAAGGAAGGCTAAACAAGTTCAGAACAAACTTTGCCTCAAGTCAAACTAGTGGATATATACATTGAAAGATATCAATGCACATAGAGGATGATATCAGTGCACATGAATCTAAAACCAATGCATATATACCTGTAAGGGTAGCAGCAGAAGTGTATCTCATTCCCTTCCATGTGTGAACAATAAGAATTTAAAATAGAGCTCACAAGTAACCAAAAATCACTATTGAATAAGAGACCAAGATTGTACGTGGAAAGCTCCAAGAGGAAAAACCATGGGACTAAGTCCAAGTTTTCTCTATCTCTAAGAAATAATAGGATTACGAGATTTTTCTTCTTGGTCAAGCTAAGAATCACAAGACTAAGAGACTTTTTTTCTTGGATTAGGACATAAGGATACATCCCTCTTAGCTCACAACATCAAGAGACACCACTCTTGGATCATAACCTCTCTGGGGCACAATTTGAGGCTTCCACACATCAAGAGACAATGGCTTGCACAAGGGATTCTTCACTATACATTGGTGGATTACAACATGTAAGTTGTTGGAATGGACTTATCCAAATGGAGCTTCGCAAATCTACGTCTTTGGACTTGCGGATTTATCTTCATGAATCTGGTATCATCTCCTCCTTGCTTTCTTCCTTCTCCTTCCAAAGCCTGCAATTCGTGGGGCTTCCTTTACCAAGGTCTCCCAGCAAGAGATGAGGCCTCCTCCACCAAGGCCTCCTCACAAGAAAAGGCTCTTCCAAGAGAATAGAAGAGATCTTTTTTAATACCTTTCTGCAATCCCTCTCTTCTAACCATTCTCATAGCATGAGGGCTGAACAAGGGGTGGCTCCTCCAAAAGAAAGGGGCTCACACCACCACCAAGAAACCTTAACTTCTCCCACTTTTCCCTTATAAGATAATCTGGAATGGACTTCGATCGTGGGCTCTTCCATCCCAGACAGGGCATCACAAAATGAGATGGAATCCAACTGCAAGTCTGTCATTCTATTTAAAACTGAGAAAATGAACTACAAATTATACCATCCAGTATTCAGTGGGTTTAATTGCTGAACCTAAGACACTTCATGGCACTATACTACGCTCCTTTGGTGGAATACGTGTGTGGGCTAGGTCGAGCTTTGGCTATTCTACTTGAGACTCAAATGAAAGTACACTGGAGACCCCTCAAAAGTTTTTTTTTAAAAAAAAAAGGTATGATCAATCATGTTAGATTGTACATTGGTGCCATTGCTATATAGTATGCCTACATGCCCGTTTATATTATTGCCCAAGATTGCATTGCCCTTTGCTGTTGCCCTTTGTCCTATATACTGAGCATGATCACTGATTGTATTAAGAGTAGCACAAGTAGAAGGTCTATTTTTCAAATTAAACTATCGAGTAGAAGTTAGATACCGTTAATTTGAAGTGCTAGACAATGCTGCTTAACCCTATTCACATGCTATGTATTGATCAAGTTGTGACCTATATGCATAAGTGATTAATTATTGGTTCGATCATACCCACCGCTTAGTTGGTTGGCTAGTCCAACCTCAAAGCAACACACACAAAACCAGAGAAGTAGAAAAGACATGCAGTACACATGCGTTTGTGCATGTTGCCTCACAGTTGGACTGGTCTACAGCGCAATAGTGGACATGGTCCAACTAAAAATAATATTATATGCATGTCGATATCCTATTTAAAAAGTGGGAGCATGTTCTTCATTGCATCAATATTCTAATAATAAAAGGAGTACCTTTCTCACTAAGTCCCAACTTAACAGTATACTCTAAACCTTTCCAATATCTAGATACTATCGGGAGTGATCTTGTTGCTATTAACTTTTACGTCGAAGTGCATGACCCAATCCAAAAAAGGGTGGTCGGTTTACTCGAAATAGTTGACAAGATAGGAGAAGAGGAGAGGGAGTGGGGGAATTACAAGAGGATTGCCCACAAGAGGACATCAGAATTTATTGTCTCCCTGTCTAGTAGCTGAGGTGCTTAAAATTCCAAGGCATTTCCATCCTCCCCTATAATATCTTTGTATTATTCTCGCACTCCATTCAAATCCTTGCGAGAGCTGTAACCTTGTCAAGGAGACCAGCAAGCCATAGGAAGAAAATATTTATGCCTCTCTCTTGTGAACACCACAGCACACAGACACAAAGACAGCCCTGTCTCCCCTGATTGGAATCACGAGGCCTTGTGGAGGGAGTTGGAGGGAATCATGCTCTCATTTTCTCAAGCAACTGCCCTTCTTTGAGAGGCCCTGAAATATTTCAAATAGGCGTGGGACTTCAATAAATGACTCCTATCTGCCTACACTTAACACAAAGATAACCACCTGACAGTGGGCATTGCCCCATTGGCACATTAGTGCAAAACTTAATGGTGATTACCATAACAACATCGTTATTTTCAGATGCTATGGAAATGAGAAGTTAGGATATGTCGTTAAGTCTGCGTATGGTGATGGCTTGTGGGCAGAGAGAGTAAAATCATTGTATGGTTTCGCAGTCTGTCGACTTGGAGAAGTATAAGACAGACTAATTTGCAATGTTTAGCACGCTGGAGTGGACAGGGAAAACTAAGTTTTTGCGCAAGCGATCGATGCACATTCCCTAACAATGGTGGTTTCAGAAAGTTAATTTGATCTAAGCTTGTACCTTGGTAACAAACATAAAAAACTTACCATTGTCATCATCATCAGCATCATCCAAACCTTCTACCATCAAAGTAGGGTCGGCCAGAGTAAGAACACCATTCTAAATTAAGGTGGCTCGGTAAACAGGGTCTAACAGATTTCTCGACTAATTATTAACTAAAGTCAGCTCTCTAATAATAATATAAGTTATATATACTCGTGCACATACTCTATACACGAAAAATAATATAGGCTGATTTAGGATTATGCTAATAGAGAAAAATAATACTCGTTGATACAAGTTGTTATATGATTTTTAAAATCGCTCTAACAATATCATGCTAACAAAGAAAGATAGTACTGGCCGATACAGGATTATGCTAATAAAGAAAAATATTATGGACTGATATAGGTTGTTACACAATTCCTAAAATTATGCTAACATTATAAATACCGGACTCTTACAATATCTGAGTAATTGTTTATAGGAATCTATACCAATATGGTTGCCATGCATCGCGCACCATCATTTGGTTTAGGTACGATTAGCTGCAGGCGTAATTTGTTATATTTGATTAAGCTAAGAATCTACCTATATGTCATTGCCAAACTGTAGTTTCAGATTATGTGATGTTAATATTTCATGACATTATGCCAACTACTAGCCTTTGGTCAGTTGGCATTCCACTTCACTTGCAAGAGATGTAAGATTTGAATCTTGGAGATGGCATTCCAATCATATTTTTCTGAAAAAAAGGAAAAAATCATCATGGCATCAAAAATATCTGACAAAGCACCAATATCTGTTAATTTTTGCGATAATGTAACAAAAAGAAATAAAGTATTCGAAAGGAAAAGAAGGAACTAGGGAACAGCAGAATCCCCTCTGGACTGGTATAAAGTCTCGATCTCTCTGCAATATGCTTGATTGATCTACTCAGCCAAAATATTCATTCTTTGGATGTTACTGAGAATCTTCAACTTGTGGGCATAAAGCTAGGTCTCTATGGTGGGAATAAATGGGGGCTTGAGAGGGAAGAAAGGAAGGGCATGTGATCAAAAGACAAAAGTTGGTTCAAAGCATGACAAAAGAGCATTTCTAGGCCTCTTTTTCAATGTCCATGGGAAAAGACATGACTCGAAGTCCACAGACAAAATACTATCAGATCATCAAATCAGGAGATCATGCAAGCAAGACATGCCACCGCCTATTGAAAGATCGAGGTCTATTTGCATGAGTCTTATCTACAGAAGGAAAAGCACCCAGGATTAAAGCAAAAGAAGCCCACATCTTTTAAGGCGTATTAAAGCATACCCATTGCCATGAGTGCTAAGGATATTTCAACTTACTGAGTCTAAAGAAACTTTTGCATATATATATATAACCCCTTCTTATGTGCGAACGCTCGCAGAGCCTCGTTTCCTGATAATTACGTAAACAACTTCGTAGGAAAATGGAAAGATAAAAAAAAAGGAGCTTGCACTTCACCACCATCCCCATAACCAGGTTTGGTGCATCCTTGAAATGATTATGTCCAATGATGCATGCTAGAGACATTGCTACGTACTTGTGCAGGCTAAAAGTTCGAAAAGGTGGTTTCAGAAGTGAGTGCCCATATAAATATAAGTTAAAATATTAAGGACAGAGCTTCCCCTGCAAATCATTGCATTTATATATTTAGGTATGTATGGTTATCAGAAACCGAGTGTTTGTTGTGTAGTAATTCTGGCTTGCATGCTAGTGTAAGTGCCATTCAAGCAACGGGAAGGGCCGTGGGGAGCAAATGGGCCAGAAAATATATAATAATGATAATAATAATAATGACTAGAATTGTAAGTTAGCTGATGACTACTTATATAACTAATATTGCAACAATATTGTGCGGTCAAGGACAAAGACTTCAAAATATCTGTAGCAAAATGTGCGAAATATTAGATAGTAGATCAAATAACATGGTCATTATATTTCATATCACTTCAGCAAAATGCACATATGTAATTGGGATTTAAAATAAATGATTTCATATATATAATAAGAGTTAAGTTGTGAGGACCAATACGGGCGTATGTTTAATTAATCTCACATCGGTTAATCGTTGGAGAGATTTTGGATATTTAAACAGGATTAAAAAATTTAAGTAATATTTTTCAGCCAACCTTTTTAGATGAGATCATGAATTGTTACATAAACAACTAAATTTGATCTCAAACTTGGCTCTACTTTTTAGGCCTGGCCTTATACCCAAACAAGCCTCGAAGGCCTATTTCTAGATTAAGAGGGTAGAGCCTTCTTGATCTTAAATGGAAGAGGAAGAGTCCTCCTTCTCTGTGGACTCTGTGGGAGGCTAGAAAACTCTAGTCTCTATTCTATATAAAGGCCTTCTCTCCCCTTCACGACCCTCCGCCACCGAGCAATGCCTCTCTTTCTCTCTCTCTTTTTTCTTTGAGTTCGCAATTCTCTATTCTTGTGCTTGCCTGAAATCGGGGCCTATAGCTCAGCAGAATTGAGTAACTTAAACCATAGCTCATCTGACTAGCTGAGTTCATCTTTGTTCGAACCAACCCGATCAGTCAGGCATCGCCATCTGGCCGATCTCGTCCTTCCTCCATCCTAGTGTGGATATGAAACCATACACAATGCAATACCCTAAATTGAATCATTTTGCCCAATTTTAATCCGTTCTCAGTTCTCTTAGGTTTCGAAGTTATTGATGATCGATTTTAATAGCTTTCGGCTGATTCGAATAGTTAAACTTTGAAAGTTCAAAGCGAAAGAGATAATTAGACCTTACACTCTTAAATAAATTTCAAACATCATATATTTCCTATGCATATGGTTTGCCATTGATGATATCATATTTTCTTAAATAAAGGATCAACATATGTATTATGAAATCATGCTTTATTATGAAAAGTAATTACATGAATATTTTTAATGAAAATAACATATTTATGAAGCACGAATCTTATCATACCATTTAGTATTTTTCAATCTACTTGTGTGTATGTTTTAAGAAAAAGTATAATTATTCTTAAGGCTCTCAAATAGCTATGTATGACCCCTAGAATTGGGAAAGATCGATGACCAGAACTAGTTCTATATGAACACAAACCTCGCCAACAAGTATAAAGTTAGCATATGAAATATGATACTTTATCGATTACAAACATAAACCCTGTCATGGGTATAAAAAAGTAATCTTAACATGAATATTTGTGAGTAATGCTTTGAATTATGACATGACCAAATGACAAAAAATAATTTATGATTTTATTTGTAATATATACTTGAAACCATCTTTGCAAAATATGGATGATTTGTGCATGTATGTATGATTTACTTTTTATCATATTGCACTATAAAATGCTTTATTTTTGTAATATTTATTATTTTTTTAAATGATGCATTGTTCATAGAAAAACTAATGCTTGATCTGATAAGGAAGTGTAAGATTTACGCTGAGTTATGTAACTCACATCTCTCTTTTTTTCAGATGAATAGAGTCACTAGGAATGAAGCATAGTCCAGGCTTACAGTTCATGCTAGCAAGCTGGCAATTTTGTAGTAGAATTTTGGTTTCTTAATTTACTATGAATTTGTAGTTAGTAATTTTCTGAATTTTGAGATTGTGGGTTTTAGTATTTAAATATGAATTTAGTCAGATAATAGATTTGGATCTTTTATTTTATTTGAGATTGTGATCGTTGGCTTCATGTTATTGTAGGGTGTATCTCGGCCATATTATATCTCGGATTTGAAGCGTGATACTATTCTATATGTTTTCTAATCTCTCTTCAAACTTGACTCTACAATCTATCTCAATTGAATAAATTTTGGATGGCATCTCCTCCCTCCATCTCAAAAAAAAAAAAAAAAAAAAAAAACTCTTCCGGCTTACTTGAGATACAAGTGCATGTCACGTGCTGTATAAGCTTATGTTCTTCGAATTATAATATACGCCTAGTGGACAACAAGAGCCACCATTTTTTTTAGCCCCCCCAATGGATTGCTTCAAATCAAATCCATGATGGTGAGGCTAATAGTTGAAATGTCTCAAATGAATGGAAAGTAAACTTACGGAAATAAATTGGAATAGAACTGAACTTTTCCCTTTCAAGGGGAAGTCATTTCATGAGTCTTTACTACTGCGGAAAGAAACTTACTTTTTCTCCTTGTGTAGTGAACAAAAAAGATGTAAGTTCGTCTCCAATTCTTGAAATAATTGGAGGGTCCACATATTCTCAGACTCTCCTCGTCATCAACAGTGGGTGATTCAACTTGTCTGAACGTATACTCAGGTGTCTTTAGCCATGCATTATTGATTATTCGCCCGTAATAACGACGGTACGTGAGCAAATGGACCCCCTCCTCTAATTATTTCAGAAACCAATAAGGATACAAACTCGCAAAATAAAACAAATCAGAAAAAGACTATGCATAACGTGAGGCGGGTTCCACCAAATGTCTAATGCAACCAAATAACCGTTTGGGCCCATTTTGTCAGACTTATAATCTAAAAGATCAAATCAAGAACAATACTTGTCTCTAAGATACAATAATGCAAAAGCCGCTTGAAGAATTCAAATCCCTCTGCAGCTTCGGTATGTCTAAATTTATCACCAACAAACTTGAACTCCATGGCTGAATGCATTTTTCTTTTCCATGCAATAACTCTCTCTCCGAAATAAATTTAGGGCACATTTGGTTTGTGATCGGAGTTAGAATGACTATATTTTTCGATGTACTTGGCTCATGGCTGAAATTGAAATCGGAATCGAAATAAAATTTGAATGGTATAAGAGAGTAGAAATTGAGTTTTGGATATTATAATATTCTTATTCTTTTTCATAAAATCAGAATAGAAATAATTTTGTTTTGAAACAAAAATCATTTACTTATATTTTTTGATATATTTGGTTCGTGACTGAAATTGAAATCGGAATCCAAATAGGATTTGAACAAGTAGCAATTGAGTTTTGGAGATTGCGATATTCCTATTCTATCCATAAAATCAGAATAGAAATAAATTTCTTTTCAACAAATAGTTGAAACAAACAAAAATTCCTTATTTTTTATTTTTTATTCTGGAGTCTGGCTTATGCAACCCTAGGTGCTCATAATATTAAAGCGCGTTGTCTCGCCACGAAATCCCAAGATGCGTCAAATCGATGGCGTTGTTGCTTGGAGATTAGAGATAAAGAAAACGCCATTCTTCTGATATCAGCCTTCGCACCAATGATTAGTTTCTGGCGGACCCCAGCCTTAGCTTCTGCTACTGGCTGAGCCCATAATAGTTCATTAATTGAACAGTCAGGATCATCTGATTTCACGTGGACTCATCCACTGTGCCCCCAGGAACCGTCAGTCTCGATCCCAGAAATTGTCGGGAAGTACCCTAAAGGCCCAATAAGCCCTCCTCTATGGGGCCATCAAATGGAAGGCTCGGATTGGTGGACCCACCAGATGATTCAAGGTCCAGCCAAGGGCCCCACACGTATGACATTGGAGACAAAAAAAAAAAAACAAACTTCTGGAAAAAAAAGGTGGACAAGGTAAAAGAGATGGTCTGCCATGGTAAAAGAGATGGTCTGCATATCAAAAGTTTGGTGCTCCCAAATCTGCAGCCGTCCATGGAATCCAGACGAGTGCCGGAAAAGTGACAAACATAGGTGTTGCCTCATGGTCTAGCGAATATAAAAAGCCCAGAAGAGCCCATTAAGCCCAGGCCAAACTAAGTGCAGTGCAAGCACTGCTCCTTTGTCAGTGGGAGACCAACTGCCACAGCCAGGGATGGGCTTCATTGGTGTGAGATCTTCTACACTGCTGAAAATGTGGCAGCGTGTACTCGCTTCTGTAGTCCAGGGCATATAGTGGGTTGCCAGATTGTACCTTCGGCAAGGAAGAATGATTGATCTTCTTCGACGGCATCAACCATTAGATCACATCTTGCATGGATCTCAAAGCACTTCAAACTTCTTCATGCATCCACCTATATAGCTGTTGAGGTGATCATTATACGATCCAACAGTGGATTCATGCAAAAAAAGAAAGGTAAAGCTGGTTGCCTACATTGATTAATTGGCTTTGTTCCGTCTAAATTCATAACACCAAGGGTGGGGAGGTAGAGGGGGAGGAATCATTTCAATTTTGTGATTTATTGGAATTTGTCAGTAGTTTGTGTTTGGATTTATCAAGATGTACAAGATAAATAATACAGAAACACTTTCATGAGGACCCCAAATTCTAGCATATTTATGACTTAAACTTACCAAGCCTTGATGAAGAATCTCCTTGCTCGTTGTTTTATTTTAGGTTGAACTCAGTCTTCTGATAAATACCATTTTGTATTCTTTTTCTTTGGTATAGATCCCCCTTTTGTATTCAATGATTCTTCAATAAACGAGGTCGCTATGTTTACTAGTTAAAAGATCCACACCTGATAATTACTTAAAGTAGTTTTGGTCCTTTCCTTTTCTTTTCTTTTTATTTTCTTCCCTTTTTTCTTTTGATTGCATGAGAACCGGACTCACGCTTGTGGTTTAATAATATTTGATTCACACGAAACGACAATAAGACCACCCAAACAGCCCGGAAGTTTTTAGGCAATTCTACCCAAAGTTATGAATGATGCCTGTTATTTGTGAAGGACTGTAAGCTGCTCGTTTCCCTAGATTATTTTCTGCATGTATTTCTATAGTTCCACTTTCAAGTTAAACATTTGTTTGTTCCATCAACCCAATATTACTGGATATACATCTATATTTAACTTCATTTGCAATAACATAGAGTACGAAATCCAAAGTATGATCTCAGAGATTTTAAATTCCATCACAACCAACTGTGCTCAAACACTGATAGGGCTTTTAGTTGAATCCATATTTTACCACACATGCAACCCGTTTTTACATCATCAACATAAGAAATATGCCAACAAAATGGCAAACTGTGATTGGTGCGACGCCATCATCAAGAATAAACTTGAAAGTCAAGATCGAAAACTAGAAGTTAGCTACCAATTGGAAGAAAGCACCAATTTACGAAAATGATTCCAACTAGTCCACACTTAAAAAGCCAATCAATGATGGCCTTTCCTAACCAACATGTCGATAGAACTTAATGGTTCAGAACCCATTGCCATCCGAAGTAAAATCAAGTCAGGTTTGTGTGCGAAAGAGAGACCTAACAACCATCATTCTTGTTGACAACAATTAATTTAATGCGTACTAAATTTACAGCAAGTTTTAAGTATCGACAAACGAAGCCATGTACCAATAGAATGTCAGATGATCCAATTTTACAGAAACCAATGTCGGAGACCTGCAAAAAAGCTGTGTGTCCAGTTCCAAATAAAGTAAGTTTTATTTCAATGCACTAAAAGCATACATAGACATGGATGCACCCCCCATTCCATCACCCTCCTTTATGTCACACATGCAAACATATGGCTATAGCACTAAAAGCAAACCAGGACACACATATAGTTAAAAGTAACAGTTGCAAAACAAACACCATTCAGCATCCTTCTCAGGAAATCTACTTGACCACATATATATAACTGCATCCTAAATAATAAGAAACAGGTATATTGTAATAACACCAAATCCACTTAGAAGTAATATTAAAAGCACAAGAGCACTAGATCCCACCAAAAAAGTAATATAACAACTACATATGTGTGTACTAATTGTTTGCTGAAGATGAGGATTAAGTATCACTAATTAACTCAGAATGCATAGGAAACAAACAAATAACACAATATTCATTTCAGAGAGTTAATGTCGATGTAGAAATATTAGGATCATGAAGTAAATAGCAAAGACAGTTGGGTGGCAATAAACAGAAAATATAACAGCCCAATTGGAAGTGAGACATTAATAACTTCTAGAACAGATAATTTTTCCTCATGCCCATGAATTGTGTGACAAATGATCATGACGTTCCTAAAGTAAATGGCCCTACGAAATAGCATGTTTGGTGGGAAATCCATTTAAATCAGAGTTGAAAGAATCTTCGCAACGCTTTCAATAACAGTAACTGGAAAGCCATTTCTTTTACTCATTCCCATGAGCACCTGCTGAGGCCTTTTCTTTTGAGGGTCCATAATCAATTCAAGCTTGGAGTAAATGCATCAAAGGTGCTCTCCTTCCCAATAAAGTTGATAAGTGCTGCTTTCACCTTTATTTGATGAAAGACTTTTCTTTTAAGTGAGATCTTCTTTATCCCATGTCAGCAAGATCTAGTTCCTTCAGAAAAGGACCTAGTGTCATGATACTAAAGGGCTTTCTGACAACTCTCATCTCTTCAATGCATTAACCTATTAATATCTCATTGGACATTGAAGAATCCAATCAAATGACAAAAGCTATTTTTTCCTAAATTAGTAAAGGGAGGACCATGACTGCTTTTAGGATGGTTGATCTTCATATGAATGCATACATAATATGTCAGATATATGCAAGCAGCATTCACTGTCATTAAAATGGTTAGTGGATGAGTTATAAATCTAGATCTGTAGCAGCCCTTCCATACTCAGAGTTGAGAATATTTCCTGTAGTCATGGGGTGTGTGGAATCTTTTGAATCTCATAAATATGAGGTTTAAACAGAGTTCTATGAACTACATTCAAGTGACATAGACAATCACAAAGCAAAGGTGATGCAGAATTGGTCATAAAGAACTCTGAGGACAAAAAGAAGTTGATGAATTTAACCTTGAACAATAACTACGAGCACCTACAATAAATCAAGGCAAAATATTTTTCAACTGGATGTCCAAATGGCATGTACTATATATTGTTGAATCAATACTCACTTTTGAAGGCCATAATATTCAAATTGGATCTCCAAAAGCTGAGCTTGTATATTACTGAAAAGGTAACAACAAGCTCCATGATACCTCGATACACAAAGATGTATGGTCCTGCCTAATAGCATAGAAAACTTCATTAGAGTAGTTGAGTGTGAATTGGAAGTCAACATCTACTTGGTAGTAAGTTTAGTTCAAGCAGTCATTTTGGGTGATATAGAATTAATCATGTTTGAAGAGTCTTCATACTAGCTAAGGTCAGATAATTGGTTTCGGATAAATTATAGTCCTACTGGTTTTAATAATATTTGCTACATTCAGTCAAAGGTTTGAGATGTCTGCTAAAGCTTTTTTTCTTTTTTCAATTGATAAAGATATCTGCTAAGATTAGGAGTATATAGTTACTATACTACCGGTGACTGCTCATTAGTTATTTACTTTATTCTAGAATTTGGACTTACTCAAGTTTTCTTTTGTGTATTCAAAGTTATTGTTCCAAATGGAAAAGATCGTGATCTTCTTGCTTTTTTAACAATCCACTATAGAATAGCACATGCTGTGCCAATAGGAACAAGTCGAAAGCCATCCTCTCTGCAAATCTTCGCATAGAGGCACTCATGGATTTCCCAGTCCCAGCCCAATTATCCATTAGCAGGTTTTTCTCCTTTTTTTTTTTTTGAGAGAGAGAGAGAGAGATGGAAATCCCATCAATTCATTCCATGAGCAGGTTTAAGATCAATGCAAATCTCAAATTTCTCCATCTTCCAGGTTCATGATCAAATCATAATACTTAATGTTTTCAAAATGTATAAAAACTACACTTTATTCTTCTCTGAAACAATGGAGAAAGTAACCATGTAGGAGTGTGCCGGGAGAATTTGAAACAGAGTGTAACAATGATAGCACAGCTACATTCTATAGATCATATCAGGAAAATTATTTGGGGTATTGCTTGAACAGTTAAGTTGCTAAAATATATTCTGATAATACTCTTTTCAGAGATTGATTGTGGGGTGTACCCTGATGAAGCTTTCCAAATATTCTAGATTACCTTCCATGCTTAAGATTCGTTCATTTGGTCACTCAACCCAGCACCTGCAACTGACTTACAACCTACACATAGATACTTATTTGCAAAGCCTCTCTACAATGTGACTCCTTACCAGTCAATAAAACAGGACAATCCTTCTCTCCTTCATTACATTGAATTTCACCACACAAATTTCTCTAAACATTAAAAGCATAAAATTTCTCAACAACATCTTTATAGCATCATCAAACAAACTCTGTATACCATTATTTGTTATTTGAATCATCTTGCATCTTAACTGCTCGAAATTGACCCATTGACTTCAAATTATACATGTATCACAAATACAGGCTTCTATCATTCTAGATGGCAGGAAAAGAAAGGAATGAATACAATAAGCTCTTCATTCAAATATACAAAAAAAAAAAGGAAAACTAAGAAGAAATATATAATTAACCAGTGAAGAGCCGCTGAAGTACAGATGCGATCTGGTTTGTGATTCATGTAGTTTAATATTTAAAAGAAAAAAATCATAAGATACTAACAAAAATGAACATAAAAACAATCACATCTTGTTAGTTTGGTGGGCTGTCGTATCAATACCATCACCATCTAACTGATGTTTTGTATCTACCAAGTCTTTTAAATTATCTCTCAGTGTTTACATGTTATTCCAATCCCTCATCTTGCATTTGACATCATGCAAAGGATTATCCTTAAACTGCTATGTTGCGCATATCCACAACCAACTTATATGATCTTTTTTCTATTTGACGTCTTTGATGCAGCACATTGACTTTGTCCAATTTACTCCTTTCTAATGCAATCAATTTTTAGTCTTACCCAGCATACTGAGCAGCAATACCATTTCATTAGAACATTGAGACCGGAGTGCAAGAATGTGTCTGAAATTGCTAGAGATGAGGAAGTTGATTGAACTGCACCAGGAAGCATAGAAGACACACCAATTAGATAAAGTTATGAGCTGAACAGCTAGAAAATCACCAAATCAACTTGAATTATAAGAACATGTCGAGCTAACCAAAAGAGATGAGCAAGCTTTGAGATGCAATTGTGTAGGATCCAGAACTCTGACACTTGGATCCACGGGTGATGCATCATTTTTTAGGTCAAAAACTGCTGGAATATGGTGGTTACTACCTAGCTGGGAGGTGGATGATATGTTATCACTAATTCTTCTATTCCGCTGTAATTTCTCATTTGTTTACCACTTTCTCCCTTGCCACTTTCAATACCATCATAGAAAACTCTTTCAAATCATGATCAACTGCCCCAATCTCAACAATATCCATCAAATACTGGTTCCCATGCATACATAAATCATCATGAATATCCATGTCATGAAGAGAAGCAATGCTAGGTGATGATGCGGATGTGTGCAATCATTTGAAATCCTTCTTCCAACACACGAGTGTGCACTTGGATGGTAGCACAGTCACAAATTCTTGTAGCAAGAAGCACAGCGCATGCTGGCATAGAATACTTCTAAATTATATATATATTAAAAACAAAAAACCTGCAAATGCGCCAAACATCTTCCTCGGCAGTATTATAGGCAACCTTGTAATCCATCTTCTTGCTAACTGCTAATTCAGTTGCCTTGGCATGACAATGGGCCCATTCCTGTCAACTATGACACTAATGCATTGCATCCAGTGCTTCACTTCTACCTGAAACTCTTGAACAATGTTTGTAGTATACAACTCAGCAATCTGCTTTTCAAACTCCAGGGATCATAGATTCGGGCTTGTATATATTGAATGACAGAAATCTTCTTGAAAGTCTTGTGCATAATTGCTCCACAAAGCATTGTCATATTGCTTGACAAACATTCTGACAGAGGTTTTGAATGTCAGATAGCTATCAAAATAGTTGCACTTGCACATACTGTCTTCTGCGTAGTGGACATACTAGCCCTAAATGTGTCCTTTACATACACAGGCACCCATTCGCTCCTGTCTTCATACAATGCGAATAACCACTCATTGTCTTGAAGCTGAAGCTGCTTAATCATTTCCACCCATTTCCTTTGAAAACCGGTAACTGTTAGAGAATCATAAACAACCTCACTCAATTTATCACTGATCGCCTTTCTTTTTTCCATGTTACCTATTTTTTCAGGAAGCTTCCTCATAATATGCCAAAGGCAATATCGATGTCGAGCAAGTGGGAATACCTCTGCAACTGCTCAACCTACAGCCTTACACTGCTCAGTAATTATAGCGTTAGGTGGCTTGTGACTCAGACACCTTAGCCACTTCCTAAAAAGCCAAATGTAAGTATCTGCTGTCTCATCTGCAAGAATACCACTATATTAACAAGATAGACTGGCCATGGTTTTTGACTCCAACAAAAGGAGCAAGTCGAAACTCGAAATCACATTGTTTGATTACGTGCCTCGTGTCGAATGTTATGACATCAATTAACTACCAATATGCAGATTACAATCTAGCATTGGCCCAAAAAATATTCCTTAGCTGGCCTTCATCATCCACAGTGCATCTATAAAAGAAATTTGAATTCTGTACCTGCATGGTGTCGAGGTACTTCATTAGAGCCTCAGTATCTCCTCCAAGCCTCAACTTCCTCGCCTTATCTTCATGATCTAGGCAATCCTTTTCAGCAAATCAGAAGTTCTTATATCCAGCCCCTGCAGCGATCGCTGCAGAAATTGACTTCTTCAGAGACCTGACCACCTTATCAATTATCATTGATCTAAAGCTTCCCTTTCACTGAAGCAGGAAGCTCATGCTCCAATTCAACAACCTCCACTTTCTAACAATTCTCTAAATGATCCCTTATGATCATCATGGCCTTGCATTCTGTCTTCACTGCAGGCTTCGTTCTACACTCGATGTTTTTCTTTTTGGTAATGCTTGTTGGAGTATTTCAAAATTCCAAGCCTACCCTTCTTTTGTCTTTTGTACTTTCTTTAGTCCCACGTTGGAAAGAGATGGTCTTTATATAGTCTTCAACTTTTTAACCTGGTGAAACAAAAAAAGTAAGTAGCTCTCACGCGCACGAGCCCAATGGAGGTCCAAAGCAAAATTGGCAGATCCGATCCAGAAACGGGTTAGCCGGGCGCATCGCGCTCGATCATCGCGCGCTATTCTTTTCTTAACAATGCCAACCCACCCCCCCACCCCCCATCTATTCTTTTCCTAACAATGCTGACCCTCCTCTACAACATGTGAATGTTGACCAGTATCGATCTCCCAGAGAGTTGTCGCTTATTCTTCTTCTAACCCTGAAGTCCATGAAGTACCCAATATTGTAGGGTCACTAAAACACACCAGTCAAGTGATGGCTCAAACACCCTTGACCGATTCTACCGAAGGGAATCCCACATGAATAGGATCTCAAACAACTTAACCTCCCTCGATGATTGTAGAACCGCATGACTCTATCCTTCTGGTGTTATTGTTACGTTCTTGTTACTATCATTCACACTGTATAAACCTGATATAAATATCAGGGACTGCTGTAAACATTTTCAACACATGAAAGAATACATTCAATTTATTCTTCCAATATGGTATCAGAGCTCTAAAGTGACACACGTCAAAAATGTCCACCAGTGCATCGACAACTGAGGCTAACCCATCTACTACCGCTGCCACCTTCACGACCTCAACAACACCCTTCTCTGTCCCCTCCTTCTCCACCATGTCGCACCTTATCACGGTCAAGCTAACCCGTGAGAACTACCTCCTATGGAAAGCACAGCTTGTCCCTTACTTCTATGGACAAGATGTTTTTGGCTTTCTCGACGGCACAATCGTTGCCCCACCGCCATACCTGCCGGGCACTCTTGCATCAAATGAAAGTGCTACCATTCCTAATCCAGCATATTATCAATGGTGTAAGCAAGATCAAATGATCCTCAGTACGCTGATGGCGTCACTCTGAAGGTGTCCTTGCCCAAGTGGTAGGCTATGGCACTTCACATGCTGTTTGGAGTGCTCTCGAGCGGAGCTTCGCCGCTCACTCCCGCGCACGAGTCATACAACTCCGTACGCAATTGGCTAGTCTCAAGAAAGGTAACACCACTGTTACCGAATATTTTCAATCTCTCAAGAAACTGACTGATGAACTCGCCTCTGCCGGACATTCTATG
This sequence comes from Phoenix dactylifera, assembly GCF_009389715.1. Lineage (NCBI taxonomy): Eukaryota > Viridiplantae > Streptophyta > Magnoliopsida > Arecales > Arecaceae > Phoenix > Phoenix dactylifera. Next base: position 8,694,533 of record NC_052398.1, on the reverse strand, counting down.
ACGGATGATGATATCCAAAGTTATATATTGGCGGGACTCGGATCCGATTATGATTCGTTTGTTACGTCGATTACTACTTGTCTGGACCCTTTGTCTCTTGAAGAAATATATTGCCATCTTCTAACCCATGAATCCAGATTAGCCGCAAATAACTCCCCTGCTGCGGCATCTACTATTTTTCTGGCATCAGCAAATATTGCGACTCGCAATAGTCAACAATCTCGGGGACGAAATGGTGGCACTCGAGGGAACTCGTTCCAAAACCGTGGACGTGGTAGAGGCTCTGGTCGCTCTAATGGGGGACGTTACCAGCAACAAACTCCTCGGGCCACATGTCAGATTTGTAACAAATCTGGACATAGTGCACTAGCCTGTTATAGAAGGTTTGATCCATCCCTACAGGACTCCAACAATGTATCACAAACTGCTGCATATCATCCCAATCCGCAGGCTCTTCTAGCTGCACAGCCACAATCCTTTGACGGCGACTGGCACCCCGACACTGGTGCTACCCACCATCTTACTGCTGATATGAACAATCTAAACATTAGGAGCGATGAGTACTCCGGTTCGGATCAAATCCAAGTGGGCAACGGAACAGGTTTGCGCATTTCTCGAATCGGCCATTCCACCATTTCAAATTCAAAAAATTCATTTCGCCTTAATAACGTCCTTCTTATCCCTAAAATTCAAAAGAATTTATTATCTGTCCAATGTTTTGCCACTGACAATAATTGCTTTTTTGAATTTCATGGCTCTTACTTTGTCATAAAGGACTACTTGGGGAATATCCTGCATCACGGCCCTCTGCGTGACGGCCTCTACTCTATGTCTCTTCCGCCAAGGTCCTCTAATGCATGGGCTTGTGTCGGCATCCGTGTCAACCTATCTGATTGGCATCATCGCCTTGGGCATGCTTCTTTTCTTATGGTCAGTCGTATTCTCTCTACCTCTGGCCTTCCCGTCTCTAACAATAAGCGGCCCCTCGTCTGCTCAGATTCTCAACTAGCGAAGAGTCATCGTCTTCCCTTTTTAAGTTCTCATAATAATTCTGTTGCTCCATTAGATCTAATATATACTGATGTTTGGGGACCCTCCTCAGAACTTTCTGTATATGGCTCTAGATATTATGTTAGTTTTGTTGATGACTATTCTAAGTTTATTTGGCTCTTTCCTTTAAAATTGAAATCTGATGTTGAATCTACTTTTTATAACTTTCAGACTTTTGTTGAACATCAATTCTCTACAAAAATTAAAGCTATACAATCTAACTGGGGTGGTGAATATCATCGCCTAAATACATATTTTCAGTCGTGCGGTATCAATCACCGTGTTGCCTGTCCACATACCCATCAACAAATGGGAAGTGTCGAACGTAGACACCATCACATAGTCGAGATGGGCCTTGCTCTCCTAGCCCAAGCTTCCCTGCCCCTGAAATACTGGGAGGATGCCTTCTTAACTGCCATCTATGTTATCAATCGTCTACGGACTCCTATTTTAAATCACAAATCTCCCTACGAACTTCTCTTTCATAAACGACCAGATTATTCCTTTTTACGTGTTTTTGGGTGGGGATGTTGGCCGTATCTTTGTTCCTATAATAAACATAAATTTGAATATCAATCTAAGACCTGTTTATTTCTTGGATACAGCACCCAACATCACAGTTACAAATGTCTTGATCTCCAATCCGATCGTATATACATTTCACAGCATGTAATATTCAATGAACATTTCTTTTCTCAGTGTACTCAGAATTCTTCCTTGTATACACACACAAATCTTTCTTCTACTATTCTACCCTCTCTATCTCTCTCTCCACAACCTACTCCTCATGCTGATTCAAATGTGCAACCCTCTTCTGTACCAACACATAGCTGTGATTCAACTAATACTCTACCTCCAAGTGTTTCAGCTTTTGTTCCAGCTACTCATAGCTCACCTAGCCCACCTAGCCCACCTGCTACTGATGCTGCTGCCTCTACTGCACCGCCAACTCCCTCCAAACCGGTAGCATTTTCTTATCATCCTATGATCACAAGGGCAAAGAGAGATATTCACAAGCCTAAGGTGCCTACTGATGGTACCATTCGGTACCCCCTTCCTCGGGCTTTACTTGCCTCTGCCTCTGCAGATGATTCTGCACCTACATGCTATACTGAGGCTGTCAAAAATCCTAATTGGAGGGCTGCCATGAACTTTGAATTTGATGCTCTATTGAAAAATGGCACTTGGTCTTTGGTTCCGTCTAATGCCTCCCGCAATGTAGTTGGTTGCAAATGGGTATTCAAAATCAAGCGCAAGGCTGATGGGTCCATTGATCGCTACAAAGCACGCCTTGTTGCTAAGGGATTTCATCAACAAGAGGGTGTGGATTTCTCAGAAACTTTTAGTCCAGTCATCAAGCCGGCCACTATACGGATGGTTCTATCTCTCGCAGTATCCCTCAATTGGTCTATTCGCCAAATTGACATTCAAAATGCCTTTTTACATGGCGATCTATCGGAGGAAGTCTATATGCAACAACCTCCGGGATTCCACCATCCTCAATTTCCAAATCACATTTGCCGGCTCCATAAGTCGCTTTACGGGCTCAAACAAGCGCCGCGAGCATGGTTCTCTCGCCTTAGTGATTATTTACTTCGGCTTGGCTTTCACGGTTCTAAAGCCGACACTTCTCTATTCATTCTCAAAAGAAGCTGTGGAGTTCTTTATGTTCTCATTTACGTGGATGACATTATTATTACTGGTTCACGTTCGTCCATGATTTCTTCCCTTATCTCTTCTTTACAATGTGTTTTTGCTGTCAAAGACCTTGGGGACTTGAGTTTCTTCTTGGGCATCGAGGTGTTATGACACTCAACTGGCATGTACCTATCCCAACGGAAGTACATTGGCGATTTGCTTCGTCGATGCAAGATGGACGGAGCCAAGCCGTGTTCTTCTGCTATAGCGACCTCGTGTTCTTTGTCTACCCACGACAGTGATTTATTTTCAGACCCTTCTTTGTACCGCAGCATCGTTGGCGGCCTACAATACTTATCTTTTACTCGGCCCGACATCGCCTTCTCGGTCAACTTGGTGTGCCGCTACATGCACCGTCCGCTACAATCCCATTGGCAAGCTGTTAAGAGGATATTGCGATATCTCAAAGGGTCTCTTTCTTTCGGTCTTGTTATCCGCAGATCACCCTCTCTATATTTACAGGCGTTCACAGATGCTATTGGGCCGGGGACCATGATGATCGACGATCTGTGAGTGCTTACTGCATTTATCTTGGTAATACACTTATCTCCAGGAATTGCAAAAAGCAACCCATAGTTGCACGCAGCACAACCGAGGCCGAGTACAAGTCATTAGCCAATGGGGCAGCCGAAGTTCACTGGCTCTCCTCCCTCCTGGCCGAACTGGGCTTCGCTCGGTTGCCTACTCCTTTGCTATGGTGTGACAATATTGGAGCCACGTATCTCTCCTCCAACCCGGTGTTTCACGCCCGCACCAAGCACATAGAGATTGATTATCATTTTGTTAGGAAGCGAGTCCACAAAAACCTATTACAAGTACGCCTCATCTCTACTCATGATCAAATTGCGGATGCTCTTACCAAACCACTCTCGACGGCTCGCTTCAATCAATTACGGCTCAAACTCAACATCGACGAGGTCCCGTTGAGTTTGCTGGGGCGTATTGAAGGGTCACTAAAACACACCAGTCAAGTGATGGAACACACCAGTCAAGTGATGGCTCAAACATCCTTGACCGATTCTACCAAAGGGAATCCCACATGAATAGGATCTCAAACAACTTAACCTCCCTCGATGATTGTAGAACCGCATGACTCTATCCTTCTGGTGTTATTGTTACGTTCTTGTTAGTATCGTTCACACTGTACAAGCCTGATATAAATATCAGGATTGCTGAACATTTTCAACACAGGAAAGAATTCATTCAATTTATTCTTCCAATACCCAAATGCCTTGTAGAATAGAAAGCCATCACTGATTTAACCAAAAAATCATATCTATCTCGGGAACCGGCACATCCACTGCGCTTGTCGGAGCATCCTTCTTTACTTCATCCAAGAATTCATTTTTGTTCCCCTTTTCTTCTCCTGTAAACAGTCTTTGCTCGCATCATTGCTCTTCTGCCTGCTCAGATTCCGGCAAGGCCAGTTAACCAAACCGCCAATTTCGAATCAAAACGGCAATGCATATAGTATTTGATGCTCACCGAAAATGCTCATACTGTCGACGCAATTGCTTGCAGGTAGAAAAAATTTACTTAGAACAAATTGAACAGAGAGATGTGAGACTCTGGTTAAACATGCGATCCCCCCAGTTTAATCAATAATCGACGCACAACTAGAAGATTGTTCTTGCAACCGTGATGGCAAGGAATTACAGAGTTATGGTCAACAAATTTCTGAAATCGAGGATTTCTTTCATGGTGCCGTCGATCGGACGAGTTTCCAAAAAAATTAAAATGAGGAGGAGGGAAAGGGGACGCACCGGATGGGCTCGCCGCTGGGCCCGTAGCCGGCTCCGTCGCCGCGGGCTCTTCCCCTACAAAACCGCGAGGCCGAGCCATATGGACCCGACCGAAATAGACCATCGTGTACTCAACAAGGTTTTTTTCTCCCTGGGCGACGCCATTGATTCCAAAGAAATATACTCTTTTTAATCCCATGGCTTTGTTGGTCCCAGGCCTTCCTCGATTCCTGATAACCTCTACGCCTTCCGGAGTTCTTATTTTTTTTTTTGTTAACATCAGAGTTCTTATCAAGTCCTCCTCGAACGCCGTGTTCGTACTCGAATTCGGCTCCCATATCTCCAATCACGATGGAAGAAACCTCGGCCAAGAGGAGATGCCTGATTCTTATCGGAATTTGATTTTTTTTTGAATTTTTTTAAATAAATATTCGTCTAAAAATTTAAATTTACATAAATATTTTTTTAAAACTTATATTTATTTTTGTATATTTATAAAATACTGTTTTTATACGAGTGCCTGTGATACAATGGTACTTCTTGTTATTTAAAAAATATTTAAATATAAGTTTAAAACTATATTTAAATAAAAAATATAAAAATTTTAATTAAAAAATAAAATAAAAATTTAAAATTATTTTTTTATTACGATCATTTTATTTTTTTTGACATCTACTCATTAAATATTTTAGTTATTTTAATTTGAAACCATTAATTTTTTTAACGGCATTAGATGGCGTGGATACATATACAAAAATAAAGATAAAAAAAAAGTAGAATAGCAAAACAAGTATTTTACGAGGATATACATATAAATATCAATTTTACGAGAATATTCATATAAAATTTGATATTTAGGTAGATATTTATAAAAAAATTTATTTATTTATTTTTTGTTTTTTTTGGTTTGTTTGTTGAATAGGATCTTCAAATAGGTTGAACGGGCTCCGGTTTGATGGGGCCCATATCGGTTTGATGTAATGGGCCCAGTTTTCTTGGGCCCGAGCGCAACCACCTTGTAGACTCTCTCCCAAAACAAATTTGAAGTGGAAGGCACGACTTTGCCAAAGGGGCATATAACAAGGAGGGCCGGCCAAATTCTCCCGTATCTGAAAGTGCATGGAAAAAGTAGCATTTATCCCCTAACATTCAATGAGCTATGATGTTTTGGCCAGAATATTTCATATATGCAAAGCCCCAAACATTCCCACTTTTATTCAATTATCTTGCATGAATACCCTGTTATTCCAAAAATTGCACAAATGGCCATGTTTCTTATATTTAGAATAAGAAGTAGTTTTGGCTATACTTGAGTGGATCTTCATTCAGATCTAGTCAAATTTAAATTAAAGAATGAAAAAATCCACATCAGTAATTCAAGCTATTGGATGTAATCTACCGTCACTAAATTGTTTACATACTAAAAATTATATGACTTGGAGATTTATAAGCTATGCAAAAAGTGATCTAAAAATTGGACAATCTTAATAATGTTAAATAAAGACTAAGAATCGAAAATAAGCATATTTGCTATAATAGTTCTTAGATCTTTAGCGACAAATCCTGTTCTTAAGTCTTTATCAGATAAAAGATATCTTAATGGATTTTAAGTATGTAGATTTCTCTCATATTTTATATGGAAGTGTAATTATAAGACGCACCAACTATAAGCATGCACATCGATAAGGAAAATGGATAAAAAATTCTAAAGATTATGCATGTTTCCCTTCTTTGGATCATAAGATGATAAAATTACTATTGAATTTACCATAAATAATCCATCTTTACAATGAAGAAGATATTAAATAGGCAATTGCCGTTGCAAAATCTTAGCAAATGCAAATGCAGAAAAAGTAGAGCATGGAGCTAACGGCTCGTTTGGTTTGTATGAAAAAAAGAGAAAAATAATGGCCAATAGAAAAACGAAAAAGACTTTTTGTTTGGTTAAAATTTTTAAAGGAAAGAAATAGAAAAATAATATTTTTAGGAAAATAAGATTCTAATGTTTCATAAAAAAAATATGAGAAATATGGAAAAAATATTTTCCGACAAGTTGAAAATTGAAATATTTTTTTTCCAAAATTATCCATCAAAATTCATAGGTAAATTTTTTTTTAAGGATGTAATAGATATTTTACACAATTTTTTTTAAAAAAATATTTGCTCAACTAAATATAAGCCACTTTAGAATTATTTTTTTAATAATCAATAAAATATATAAAATTAATTTCTTAAATATTATATATATATATATATTTCTTAAATATTATATATATATATATATATATATATATATATATATATATATATATATATATATATATTTGATGGGATAAAATTATCCTTGCGAAACAAAGGAATCTCAAGAGAAATAGTAGACGGTCGGCGCCCTAGGCGTCGAATCCTGGCCCGGCCTGACCTTAGCCCATTTCTTTCATTTTTTAAGGCTGCCAGCCGGCAGTTGACCCCAGCGTTTCCTGCCACCGGGGTACACGGCGTTTTAGAAGAAGACAGCGGATCATCACAGGTCCAACGGTCGGTGGCACCGGTTAGTTAAACCTCGACCGCGGCGTACAATCAAAGCACATCCCTCGCTCGTCCGCTTCGAAAACTCGCTCGTCCGCTTCGAAAACTCTCACCAGAAGCCCTCGCTCCTCGCTCGTTTTCAGACCGAAAACCCCATCCCAGCCTTGAAGAATCTTGCAGGCTTGCAGCGCTAGGGTTTCCATGGTGCCGCTGCCGTCCGCTCTTGTCGGATCTGGATTGCCGGCGCGGTCGTGAAACCTTCCTCTCCGATCGACTGTGGACGAGATCCGGCGGCGCTTAGGGTTTCCCGGGCGGCGATCCGGCCGGCCGGAGGAATGCAGGGCCCTGGGGGTTCCGCCCCGCGGCCGGAGGCGATCCTGGAGTGGCTTCAGAAGGAGATGGGGTACCCTTCGCCGCCGCCCTCCGCCGACCAGCTCCGCAAGATCTGCCGGGGGAACATGGCGCCGATGTGGGGCTTCCTCCTCCAGCGGGTCCGCTCGGAGCGGACGGTGGCTACGGCGCGGAGGAACATTATGGTGCACGGGGTTCCGCCGGCGGTGGATGGGGGGAGGGGGAGGAGGAGGGAGCGGGAGAAGGGAAAGTTTGAGGAGGGTTCGTCTTTGGAGTCCAGGGAGGCCGCTCTGAGGGAGAGGGATCTGGCCGAGGAGGAGGCAGAGAGGCTGAGGAACGTGGTGAGGAGGCAGCGGAAGGAGCTGAGGGCTCGGATGGTTGAGGTTGCCAGGGAGGAGTCGGAGCGGAAGAGAATGCTTGACGAGAGGTCTAATGCCAGGTAAGGAACTCAATAAGACTGAAAAAGAAAGATGGAAAAAGAAGAGATTTTTCTTATCTGTTCATTTGTTTGGTAAATTTGGTTTAGTAGAAACTGCTTAAAATCTGACTTAGGAAACTAGTAGAAGAGATGTAGTCTATAGTCTTCTTCTCTCATTGTTCTCTTTGCTGATAGATGAGATTGGTACCGGCAGGCGAGGGTTTACCAAAGAAAAATGATAAGAAATATACACTCTTTGTCCTCTAATTTACATTCTTACAGAGATCCGACAGAATGGAAGCAAAGTGGGGACGATATCTTTTTGATTAGTTCTTCCTTTTGTTTTACTCTGGTTTGAACTATATATAAAATTGGTGATTTTTTTTTTCATTTCCCTTTTCCTCCTATCTGAAATTGCCTGATAAAAAGTTGATGGCTGGGAGAATGTCCTGTGAAAGCATGCTTCCTTTGTTGGTATAGTATCTTTATGTTCTATGATTAGTGTCCATAGTGGAAACTATCAATAGTCTTTTATGCTTCATTTCTTGTGGTATTTATCTTGTTGAATTTTTTACTTTGTGTTTTAACATATCAGGCACAAGCAGGTGATGTTGGAGGCATGTGATCAGCAATGTGATGAAGCAACTAAGATATTTGCCGAGTACCAAAGACGTCTTCATCACTATGTAAATCAAGCAAGAGATGTGCGGAGGCTGACTACAGGTAGTGCTGTCGATGCAGTTGATGATCTCGATGCACATGGTGAGAAAGAGGCGGTTTACTCAACCGTCAAGGGCAATAGGTCGTCAGATGACATCATTCTCATAGAGACTTCAAGAGAAAGAAATATTCGGAAAGCATGTGAAACTCTTGCTGCTCATATGATCGAAAGAATTCGTAGTACTTTTCCAGCATATGAAGGGAGTGGCATTAGCTTGAATCCCCAGTTAGATGCTGCCAAACTTGGCCTTGATTTAGATGGTGAATTTCCTGAAGATATTAAAACAGTAGCACTAGATGCACTGAAAAATCCTTCTCTTCTACTTCAGTCAATAACTATGTATACTTCAAGGGTTAATATGCTTATTCATAGAGAAACTGAAAAGATCGACATCAGAGCTGATGCAGAACTGTTGAGGTATTTATAGCATGAAGTTTCTAATTTTGTCATTGTTTATGCTTCTTTCTATTGTTCTAGACAAGTCAAAAGCTTTCCAAAATTATAATTATAATCTTTTGCTTACATAATATATCAGTCTTCATCATAAGTATTAATAAGATATTTCTAGTAATTTTCCTGTGCAAACATTTTTTTGGTATGTGGTAGAAATGCATTCATTATTTGTGGCACCTGTCAGGCACTGTTTTGACCATAGGACGTCACATGTCATTGTATGCACTTAGTTAGCAATGAAACCACTAGCCCAAGTGGGTTCCCCATATGAATGTTCTTTGAATGACAAATCCATTATAACTATACACAGAATTAAGCAAACACTTGTTGACTTAAATTAGTGGACAAGCTAGCATAGATTTTCCCCCATCTCTCCAATGGTCCTTTTTAATGCTTTGCATTGCTGATGGCAGTCACAAGCTCAGATTAAAAAAGGTGAGGGCTGATGCCAGGTTCGTGGCTTCTTTCTTAATGTTGATGTTTTAAGCCACAAAATCTGGTATACAAGATGAGGCAACTTATTATACAGGTAAACAAGAAGGTCAAGTATGTGAGCTGCAGGTTATATCTATGTATGTTGTGAGTGAGAGGAAACTAGAATTTGCTAAGATGAGGGCGAACTAAACTACAGAGTCGGATTAAATAGGGTTGCATGAGAGTGACAATATTGCTTGCATTGTCTAATTGCAAAAATTTAAAAAAATTGCTTGTTTGTAATTACAGCAATTTATTGATCACTATAGAATGAATTGAATGTGTTTAAAAGTTATGAAATGTATCGCAAAACTACAGAATTGAAAACTTACTTAATTCAAAGATCACATTTCTTTTTTATCTCCTTTCTGCCCCTCACATTATGTGATCTCCTATTAGCAGGCAAACATCAACTATAAAAGTTCTCAACATTGGAATGTCAAATTTCTTATATAGATATAAATTTTGTTTCTGAAATCCTCCTGAAATAGGCTAAGGAAAAATGAAACAATTTGTTTTTCTTTGTCCTTAGAAATTCAATGAGGAGTTAACTGGAGAAAGACTGTAAAGATATGGTTAAGGATGACGCATAGGCATCATCTTGCAATTCAAATTATTGAGTTGATTATGAAATAAGTAGCTATATTCTTGCGTTGGATTTCACTTTTCCCCCTTCATTTCTTCTATATTCAGATTTTATTTTCTGTATAATCGAAATTGTATAGAAATGAGATATCCAAATCCAGATTCCCTTCTAAACAAGAAAGTATCAATTCCAGTTTCTTTCTCTTATCATCAATGGCATATTAGCCATATTGACCCTAGTTCTTAATTCCCAACCCAACCCTTTTGGCTCAAAATTTGGGATTTGTGCGTTAGACATATCAATTGATATATTTGGGATAATAAATCATTGAATCTAACCCCCTGCCGTCCAAGCACTCTACATCAAATTTTTCTAAGCCTAGAAAGCAAAAAAGGCCATTTTGTGGTCCTGTAATTGGAAATTAGATACTAAGATTTAACCTTTTATGACAATTCATTATCAAACTGGCTGATCCTTATCTGTCACCATGATTTTTGTTGCATGCAAACACTGTGATGTGTATGTGAGTGTTGTCTAATTTGATATTTAGATACATCTATTGCAAGTAGATGGCTATTGACCAAATATGTCTCTTGCCACCAGTTGAATATAAAATTGTCAATCATTAGAGAGAAATTCTTATGTGGAACTGATATGAAGAGCCATCACATGCTTCTTGTCTGGAAAATGTGGAAGATCTCATGAAAAAATGAAATCATGCAGGATTCATAGGGAGCATCACATGAGCTGTGAGAATCTCTTCAGTTCATTTATTCATGCTTATATTGATGCATTGAGGGTGAGGCTTTGAAGTATATATCATAACCAATTTGCCTAGAATCAATTCCTATTTCTTAGAGCCAAAGTACGAAACCCACTTAAGTTTTCTTGTTATAGCCATCTCCTTATGAATATTTGCACATGGTGATTCTAATGGAGCATGACAAATGTAACTTCAGCTTGCTGTAGGCATGCAATTACCTGCAGCATTAGTTTTATAGCATGTTTTAGTCAAAACAGTTTACTAAAAGTTTATTTATTATTGAGTTATCTCTCTCTCTCTCTCTCTCTGTGTGTGTGTGTATGTATTTACGTACGTATGTACATATGTATAGATATTCATATTGTGAGTCTAATGGAGCTTGACGAATGTAACTTCGGCTTGCTATAGGCATGCAATTACCTATGGCATTAGTTTATAACATAGACAAAATATTTTACTAAACGTTTATTTTGTTATCGAGTTCTATAGTTGTTTCTAGATATCTATATCTATATCTATCTATATATATGTATGTATGTATGCATGTATGGATGTATGTATGTAGTTTACAGAGTCAGGCTTTAGATGCTTTTGGGCATTCAAGTTAGTACTACTGGTCTCTCAAAGTTAAAACTAATTTGAACACTGCCTTAAGAAAATAACATGTAGGATACTCAATGGAATATAGCCTTAGCAATAAGTCTTATCTAATCTATATGGATCAAGATATGAATCAAGTTAAGAAAAATATAACATGTTTGTGTACAAAAAGTCCAATTGTGGATTTGTTTCTTGCTTTCTTATTGCTTATCTGACTGTGCTCGTATAACTAGGCTTGTTCATTTTCATATTCCTTCCATCCCTGCTTGTACTTACATTGATATGGTGCTTGAAGATTATAACTCTCTGTGATCTCTAATGCTCGCAGATCTACAGCCGTTTATATAGTTTCCATGCATTTGCAAAGTATCAAATAGCATGATCTATTATTAATTTGCAGGCTCCTAATTCCTTCACAGTTTGCTTGTTCATATATTATGCACTATTTACTAAATTGTCATTTGACGAAAGTTATCACCCTTTCCATATAGATACAAATATGAAAATGATAGAGTTACCGATGCTGCTTCGCCTGATGCAAGCTCACCCTTACCGTATCAAGTGTATGGCAATGGAAAGATTGGAACAGAATTGACCACAAAGGGAACTTATAATCAGCTTCTTGAAAGACAGGTATCCCTCTTTGAGTGTGACATCCTTTAATTGTCTTTAGCAAGTTTCATTTTCTTGACCTTTTGGATAGAGAACAATTAAATGTACTTATTTTTGTTATGTTCTCATTTTCAAACATGAACATATGCAACTTGTTATGAGTAACCTTTCCTGGCAGTTTGCTTTTGCAACAACACTTTCATTACTAGTTATGTTTGATTTTCTGTAATTTTTTGGAACTGTGGATTGTTTATGGTTTACATGCTTTGGCTTAAATACATTTGGGATCTTTTTTTATTAGTTATTTCGTCACCATGTATTCTCCCACCCTTAACTCCTACATCACAGAAAACTGTTTCAAATGTGTGTTGGCATGCAAGATGGTTCGCATAGAGATGAAAATTTGTTTATTTATTTCAAAAGTGAAAACCTCAACTATATACATGGGGGAGATGAGTTCAGCAGGATCTGCTTAAGTTCCCAAAAATATTTCAATATCTATAACAAACATTACAGTACAACTTGGAAAAAAGTGAAGCTAGTGAGAAATATTCAAACTGAAAATTTTTGGTTTTGTATATGATCTTTTCGTAAAGTGAGTTGTTCATGTAATTTATTTGAAATATGAAGGTTATGTTGAATCGGTTACCTTGGACCTGATAGGGTGTCATGGAAATTTTTGTCGTCAATCTTTTGTGGTGCTGAAATCCACCTCATATTTCTTTTGCTTTACAGAAAGCACATGTGCAGCAATTTGTGGCCACCGAAGATGCATTAAACAAGGCTGCGGAATCCAAGGCCTTGTGTCAAAAGCTTTTAAAACGCCTCCATGGGAGCAATGATACTGTTTCATCACAGATTCTTCCTGCTGGAGGCACCTCCCAGAACCTAGGCAATATCAGGCATTTGGAGGTATAGTGTCTTGATTAATCTGAGAGTTATTATTGTCAGTTTGTACCAAATGAGGTTGCAGTCTTGGTAATTGCATTTACATTCATAAGAGAAGTTGCTATTATATATTGGGTGGTTCTATGATCCCAATGCATTTGGTGTTTGATTTTTTTTTAAATTTCTATCGTTCTTTTAAAAGTGTCAGAATGCTAAAATTTCTTACTCTTTTGATATGCTTGTGATGATCATCATGTTGATGTTGTATTATGAATTTTTATTTATGTCAAGTGCCATATTTCAGAACATGCAAATAATTGTCTTTTGGAAATATAATTTTGGAAAATCTTGTTATCATGCATTGTATGCATGTAGTTATGTCTGCATGCATGTACATTTGCATGTTTCTTTGTTGGACCTCGAAAACTATGAACATGTGTATGAGTTAATGTCTATGCGTAGATTATGAAGTTTGCAACAAGTGGTACTTAGTTGTTATTTTCCATTCATGTTTCAACTGTATGCACTTTTATTTTGCATGTGTATTTGCTTTATTTTCTTTCCTCCCCCATGTTTAAAGGTATATTATTTTGCAGTATTAGTTATGCAATATAATGAATTGGGCTTGGGCGTTCTGTGAACTTTTTTAAACATGCTACTGCCTACTAGTCTAGAAGATTGTAGACAATTGAGGTGGCTAAGGAGCAACCCGGTGCCTAAGCTCTAGGCAGGTGCCCATGGGACAAGCATCACAAAGGACATCCCGTGAGCAATGACCTCATGAGTACCCCTCAATTCCACTGCTGACAATAACTAGAATAATGACTGGCACTGGATGAGCACCTATAGATGAGGCAACCCAGGGAAAAAAAAATCTGATCAGCAATGACCCCACAAATGCACCTCAAGTCCATTATTGGCGATGGTCGCTGTAGTGGTCATGGCAGACAGAAACAACAGAAAAGGGGGAAGATGGAGGAGTAAAGGCACAAGAGTGGACTGGGAGAACCCTCACCTGCCACCCACTGCTGCTGCTGCTGCCATTACTGGCCCTGAAACCCCACCTTCCTTGTTGCCATAGCACTTGTTTTCAGCTGCTGAAACCCTATCTATTTTTCTCCTCTCTTCTTTAAGGGAAGGATGTTGGTGGGGGGAGGGAAAGAGGTGTGTGTTGTTTGAGATCGGGAGTTTATACTATTGGACATGGTGCCCATCCTTTTCCATCCACTTCAGTGCTTGGGAAGGCCTAGCATGCATTTTGGGCAGCACGTATTTAGGTGTTTGCTTAGGGTCTGCGCAGCCCAGTCATAAGCAACGCATCAGGTGTCTGCCCCACCTAAGTTGGGTTCTTTGATGGCCACATAGGCAATCTCTTGAAAGCTTCTATTGCAAGCTGAAATGTATCAGAAGGAAACCACTAAATTAAAGGCAATTTGTGTAAGTTTAACATTGGTCGATACCAAATGCTTTTATGAAAAACACGAAAGTATCTCTTTTGGAAGATGGAAACAACCAATCAAGAAGAAAGCTTTGCATGAGAAGAAAATGGGTTTAGAAAAAAGAGAGGAAGAGGAAATGTTGAAACAAGGATATAACAACATTCAAGGAGGAAACATCATTAAAAGATAGCCGACAGAGAGATAGCAGTCTGCTCATTCTAAATTTCTTAACTTTTGAAAGCTTCATGTTCCTTTTCCAGTTATAAGGCCTATGAGACATCTTCTTCCCACTGGTTCAAGTTAAATTTTATTGAAATCTATTCCCTATCCGATTAAAGACACATGTCAAAACTCCTGAAATATCTAGGCAAGATAAATTACTTCAGTGCCATGTGAGGAACTGCATGACTAAGAGAAATATTGGGTTATATCTGATCGGCTAGAAACTTAGAATTCATTTGCCTATTTTATTGCAAAGCTGCATGTTCTGTATGCCTTTTATAAAAAAGGGGAGGCCCAATCCAGGAGGCTCTTGTCATTACGGGGTCTGTGGAGGATCAAATGTATGCAGTTTTAACCCCGCATATGGAGAGGTTGTTCCTTTCATCAGCATGTTTGTTCTAAGGATATATATATATATATATATTTTTTTGAATTCACTACAGGGATTGACCTGCTTGGGCAAGTGGCAGGCATTCATGTCGCATTGTTGTTTGTATAGCCAACTGTAACAGAAATAATTTATTCTGATCACATGGCTGCATGTATTTTCATGGTCTCATGTGCATGTTTTCTGCAATTAGTGGAATCTGTGCCTCGAACAAATATTATTGCATTCAGATGCTTTGACAATGCTCTATTCTGATCGTGATTTTTTCCCTTTTATGCAGTTAGAAGTCTGGACCAGGGAAAGAGATGTTGCTGGATTGAGGGCAAGCTTGAGAACACTGACATCCGAGGTGCAACGCTTGAATAAGTTGTGCACAGAGTGGAAAGAAGCAGAAGATTCCCTGAAGAAAAAGTGGAAAAAAATTGAAGAGTTTGATGCTCGTAGATCAGAACTGGAGTCTATTTATACTGCTCTTCTTAGGGCCAATATGGTTAGAAGGCTCGTTCTAATTTTCACCTCTTGTGGTTTTTGAGTCAAGGCTGTTCATGATTTTTGAAAAGCAATATTTCATTTTCAACTCTTGTAGCGACCCATTGATGTCTGTTCAGACTGGTCATTTATGCATAAAATGATTGTATCATTACATGATCACATATGTGGGTGAATAGTCCTACTTAAAAAGGCCTTAAAAAACTGCAAATGCTAAAGAAACTTAGATGAATCAACACCACTAATCTTCTATATTGTATAGCACTGAAAAATAAAGAGTTGATTGAAAAAGTTCTTTCCAATTTGAGTCATTCCATTATAGCCTCATTTTGTTGGTTTCCTCATGCTCTTCTAACATGAACCAGTTCTATTCTACTATTGTCTAGTTATATAAGGTCAGCTGTTTGACATAAGGCCGTGGTTGTCTGGTATATTCTTCTGTGATGCACTTGTTGGGACTATGAGCTAAATTTGTAGGTTAAAAAGGAAACAAATCCTTAACATGTCTTGTAGCTTATTTTCTTTCATCATTTCCAGTTATTCATATTGTATTCCTTACCATGTACCATCATGCTTTTGAAAACTGAGAGAACTGATTTAAAAATGATGACTTTGAAAAATGCTATTTAGCACGACTAATTCCCTGCTCTCTTCCCTATCCAACATAGCTCTACTGTGGTGCCCAGTAAATGGCCCAACCCTCACTTGAAGATCACCAACCCCTGTGTCGCGCCAATCTCCTCCTGCCACAGTGGATGGGTAAGGCAGGGGATAGAGTGGTGCTGGATAGGACTCCTCTATTGTCTATGTATTAGTGTTCTTTGGCCCTTTTGGAAATGAGACATGCAATTTCTGGTCACATTTTTTAGTTAAAGACTTTAGCTTCAGGATCGTGATTACAAGGAGCTGTTTCTACCTAGCCCTTCTCAGCCATGTGTTAGATGAAGGTTCCTGCCTGGCAATAAGAAAACATTTTAAAATTGCTTCTAAGTATTGCTTCACCAGTTTGCAATTGATTATGTAATTTAAAAGTTAGTGTTTTATTCAGGATTTATCTAAAGCTTTTTTGATTCACACACAAAAAAGGTCATCCTTTGAGGTGAATTTCTACAAATGTCATGGATGGTTAATTCAGAGCGTGGAGGAACTTATGTTTGTTAATTGCTTTACACTAAAATTTGATAGAGAAGCAAGCATGTTTGGTCGATCATGAGGGAGAAAGGTATATCAGTTTGTATATTCATGTACAACTGGATAGCAATAAAGGGCCAATGAACAAGTCCTGACCTCTCACACATGTCACAATTACTTTAACTAACATGCAGGAAGAAAAGCTTTGGTGCATGCTATGAGTAGATAAGATTGGCAGTCTGGAGAATGTAGGAGTAACAAATGGTTATATCAAAACAAAGTATGTGGAAGGATGTCATCAGGATGGGTACTCTCGTGCAAATCTGTAGCTGTCAAAGAGCTTGGACTCCATTTTCTGTTCTGCAACAGTCTAAATTCAGGCCCACGGTTAAACCTAGTGACATCCTAGGTAATGGTGTGTCCGTGTCACAAGTTGAGATGTGGATTCATATTAGATTGAAGAACAAGAGACTCACTTATTAGAGATTTTCACTACTTTGATTATTTTTATAAAAGGATGTAGAGGTAAACAACGATAGGACTGAAGCAATTGGAAATCAGCGTTTGAGTGGTAGACATCCATTAAGTTTGACTTGAAAAGAAGAATTTTATAGGAAGACATCCATGTAATCATTATATAGTGGTAGAAACTCTCAAATAGACTCTCAAATAGAGAGAAATGTTTATTTACTCTTCTAACTATCATACACCCATTCCTGAAACAGATGCTCGATTCTTGTTCTTTTTTAAATGCATAAATTTTCTTTGATTTATATAACTTTTAAACCCTATATTTATCCTCACAGCTTGCCTGGTATTTGATAGCAGACAGTGATGGTTCCTGTCTCTTGTTTATGATAGGTATTTTGATCCATAGGCTGAATATGGGAATCTTGTTGGGAGATGCAAATTTTTGTGTTTTGCTAATATTGTGCCCAGTTTTACCTTATGAAGTCAACTGATCTCTATATGCTGTAGGATGCATCGGCATTTTGGGACCAGCAACCATTAGCTGCACGGGAACATGCAGCAAGGACAATCATTCCAGCATGCACTGCTGTGGTGAACATTTCAAATAGTGCAAAGGATCTCATAGAAAAAGAAATATCTGCCTTCTATCAAAGTCTGGACAATAGTTTGTACATGATGCCAGCAACTGCACAGGTTGGTAATTTCACAAATTGTTATAGGAATAAAATATTATGAATCATGTGGCTTTTAGTGCTGCATATATTATTCTAGGGACAATGACATCTTCATGTAGCCTTCCCTAGAAAGATCATCCAAACAAATGAAAGTTGGTGTAAAATCCCCATGTAGCATTTAACAGTAGACTTCAGCCAAGAATTGGAAGCATATGTTTTGATTTTATTTTAGCTATTTATGATCCTCTCTTTCTGATATCTATGTTCCATATATTTTATCTGATTTTAATACTTGATATATTATTCTACAATTTTAGCCTTTTAGGACTTATCGGAATGATCATAATTGTCTTGTACTTGCAGAATACATCTATATATGCATCATTTCTGGAAGCTTAATGCGATATTTGTTTGCCTTACTTGAGCAGGGTCTTTTGGAGTTCATGGGTGCGAATGGTGCTACAGGACCAGATGCACTTTTAGCTGCAGAGAAGAATGCTGCTATATTGACAGCAAGAGCTGGTGCTGGAGATCCATCAGCAATTCCATCTGTATGTCGCATTTCTGCTGCTCTTCAGTATCATCCTGGTAAGCTTTCATGTGAACACCTGGGCAATGTGCCTTGATAGCATCACTAGCTCTGCATAATGATTTGCCAAGGGACCATAAGAGATTGCTCTTATGCATGGCCTTCTCTCTTTCTTTTCAAAAAAACAAAGAGGTACTACTTATTCATCCACACCCAGCCGATTATGTTGCAAGCATCAATAAAATCCTGATATCATGGATTCAATATATCCAAAATAGAATTTCAGAATTTTATCATATCATTTGCCTTGCTTCTACCATTATACTTTTTTACAACCAGACCACCCTCTTCTGCAAATTTAATTTTTTAATTCCAATATTTCTAGTAAAGAAGAGGGAAAAAATTGTTTTCTGAAAGTATATCCAAAAGCAGACTAAATAACTTGAATGCTAGAATGTTCTTATTATATAATAGAAGATCTTTCGTCTCTTTTGGTTGTATTTTTGAATGTCAAGCCAGCTCATTGCTAAACTGTTGCTTTATCGGTCAATTGTCCTGTTTCTTTCTCCTTTTTTTCTTTTTCCTTTTTTTTTTAGGTGGAGGGCAGCCCACCTGCACCATAATTAACTAGGTCCTGATACATAGAAATGCACCATCCGAGATTCGAATCCAGAACCTCTGGGTATGACCAGTGAGACAAGTCCCAGTTCATCTCAGTTACCATTAAATTGAAATATTTTTTCCATGCACTTGCAATTAGAGGCCCTAGTTGTTGTTTTATTAAAGAACTTAACATGTTATAGCTACAAAATTGGTCATCATGTGCTTACTATTGGACACTTGATGTGATGTTACCATTTGGTTGCATGCCATGGCTTAAAATTCACTGATGACTTCTCAGTGACTGCATAATTTAGGTTTTGCTTATTCTTTTGTTGATTACTTAGGTGGCACAAATGTTGACATGTTTGCATGGTTTCTCATTGTTGTATCCATTATATCCATTAATATATTATTTGCATTATTGAAGCATTTGGTATTCATGCACTGCTACCACTATTTGGATGCTAGCATTTCAATAGAATTTTGTCTGTGCAGCTTGGCGTGCTTGCTATTTCAGAGGAATTATGACTTGTAACTTGAATCATGAATTCCGTTTTGTTTTTGCGAGGGTATTATCTTTTGAGATTTATGTGTTTCTCATTTTCTTGCATTTAATGGAAGAACTTGGTCATTTAGGTGCTGAAAGTTCAGATGCTGGCCTGGCATCAGTTCTAGAGTCTATGGAATTCTGTTTAAAGCTTCGGGGTTCAGAGGCTAGTGTATTGGAGGATTTATCCAGGGCAATCAACCTAGTTCATACTCGACGCAACCTTGTTGAGAATAATCGTGTTTTACTAAACCATGCACATCGTGTACAACAAGAATATGAGAGGTATAAGTTTCTTTATTTTATTGTTCAATTCCTTTTATTGGAGGGACTAATATTGCGTATAATTATTTTGCACAATGTGTTGAAGTACTTATTATTGAAGACTCAAGCTTCAATGAAACTTGTTATTATAGTGCACCTTAATATGTTGAGACCCTAAATTTAGGTTTGAAGATTGAAACTTGTAAAAGCATAGATGTTCACTTGGGTCTGGTTCAGGTTCATAGGTCACATTTTGCCAATCACATATTGTTAAAGAACCTTCCTGGTTGGAGGTGTCTTGGTTATTTCACCCTCTTTCTTTATTTTCTTTGGTGAAATCATTCTCTCCCTATGATTCATTTAAATACCTGAAGAATAACCAGTCAAAGTTCTGTTCAAGCGCCAATTAATGGTGATGCACTTCGTATGCTTGACGATGGGCTGTCAATCAAATTAATTCTTGGAGATGTTCATATTGATATTTAAAATGGAAGTAATAAGTAAACCTGGAGTTTTACAAGTCAAAATACAAATTAGGAGCCAAAAAGAATCTAGAGATGACACAGGCAAGGAAAAACTGGAGTTATGGAATATAAAATAAAATTTCAGAGTATTTTAATTCACATCGACCTTCTTACTGGTTCAGTGGGTATCATCCTTCATATATCGGTCACCCCTGCAATATAGATAGCACCCTTGCAAAGGCTTGAGCTTGCTTTGGACTCAGAGGATTCCAGTGTTGCTCCTCAGAGCCTGTCTTTGTTTTCTTGCAGGCTGCATTTATGTTCTAAGCATGAAATTTTTCAAAGTTTATAGAGAAGCAAAATCTGAAATGAGTTCTAACTGCTTATAAACCCTGCAGGATGTCCAATTATTGTCTGAAGTTGTCCGGTGAGCAAGAGAAAGTTGTTACAGAAGGATGGCTGCCGGAACTTAGGAATGCAGTCCTGGAGGCTCAAAGATGCTTGGCAGATTGCCAACGTGTTGGGGGCTTGGTAAGCAATCCCAACCATGTGTCGTTAATTTTGTTGCGATGGTAGCTTAGAGGTGCTTATCCAAGATGTTTGGCCGCTTTGTTCTTGATGGATGCTCGCTGCTTCTTGCTGCTTTTTTCTATGGTTGAAACTGTACTTGGGGCAGCTGCAGGTTGCATCTGTAACATATCTTTTGCTTTATTAGTGCAACATTCATGGTCATATTTTTGATAGACCTGCTACTAGCTGCGGTTGCATGTCTGGCATCTTATGTGGATTAGTACGTAACTTCTTGGATCGTGCTGTGGAAGATTCTGTGGACATGCTCATGTGTGTATGGTTGGTATCTACCTATGGAAAAGTTGCATTTAATTTTTTTCATTTGCAGGTCGATGAGTGGTGGGAGCAACCAGCAGCAACAGCCGTGGACTGGGTTACAGTTGATGGGCAAACCGTGGGTGCTTGGCTCAACCTCGTCAAACAGCTTCAGATGGCATTTTATGACAAGGAGCTTTTATGAATGTTTCATTTTTGAACTTTTTAGCCAATTCCGCTGGTTTGGGTGAATCATAGTGAGTTTAATCTGCTGAAATTACCCTTGAGGGTTTCGGTTTGCCCGTCCTTGGTAGATTCTGTTATTTCTAGTGAAGATTTCGTCATGTCATTCTTCACTCTGCACTGTTGATCACTTTAACTCGTCATTAGATCCTTTGTATAGTAAACATTTGGCTGGCTGATGGAGGGGTTGGATCGACCGTACCATTTATTCCTCGTGATTTATTTTTCTTTTCTTTTTTCTTTTTTTTTGTTGTTTTTGCAGCACACGTTTTTGGTGGTACGTGTCAGTTGGTGTTCTTGTAATGTTTCTTCGTACACTTGTTCTTTAATCGAAATGATTTTTTTTTTTTCCAATTATGATTATATATGCTTCCAGTTTCTTGTCGCGAGTTCTAAAGCATCAATCATCAAGAGGCGCTTTTACTGGGGAGCTGTTAATAATTCATTTTAGAATGTGTGGATAATTGGACTGAAAATTTTATGAAATTTATAGATTGAGTTAATATAACCATCAAAATTATAAGATTACAACTGAGATAAGTCTATATTCATAAATATCTAGGACTAGTTTTAGAGTGGGTCAGTCTGAATTCCATAGGGCTGCGGCGAGGATGGTGGACAAGGGTTTGGATGGAGAAAGGTGGGGTTTGATTAAGAGCTTGTAGAACTTGCAAAAAATAAAGTAAAATACAAGGAAAAAAAATTGTACAAAAGGGGATGTGGAACCTGAGCCATCTATCTGGGATGTGTATATGTGCAGGACCGAGATGGTTCCTAATTATAGTTTAAAATAAATCAAAACCCCACATAAAATGAACGAAATTGCCTAATTTACCTTTATCCAATTGGTTTTTGCTAGTTGAGAGTCGAAAACAGAGAATTGGGTCATTTCATGCTAATTCTTTGCTGTTATAGCTGTAACTTGTGTGTGTATGATTTAAACCTACAAAGATGCGTTTCCAGGTGTTTCAATGCTGCTCGATAGGACAAATTGCTCAAAAGTCTTTGTTTCTGCTTTTTGTAATATTTATTACATTATTAATTTTTGGGCTATAAGAGGAAGAGAAAAGAAATATAGATGCACATAGCCAGCGATTTTACTCCAGTAATTTGGGAAGAAATTGTTACTACAACAACCGAAACAAGTCTACGAGGAGCTCTTAGGCAGCTCTGAGAAATTGCTACGAGGTAGCTCTGAGGTGCACATCTCGTATACGTGTTCTCAACTTCTCATGCAAAGACGGAGGTAGGATCCATCCCCTACTTCTTCCAATTTACGTCCACGCGAGACTTTGGTGATTCAGCGAAAGCTCCCTCGCGCTGCAGAAGGGGAAGAAGCAAAGGCAGAGCTAAGAAGTAGAGAAAGAAGAAGAGGAAAGGTTATTGAATACTGAGACCTCTTCCTCGGAGAGCAGTTTTTGGAGATGGACCCTAGCGAAAGACATGGCAAACATATAGGATGCAAAGATAAATTTCCAAGACAGAAGGAGTCTATGCCGTAGAAGCTTACGATCCAAACTTTTGCTCTCGTATCCCTTGTGTTAATCTCAGAACATGCAAAGGGAAACAATTTGGTTCTCACATCAAGATGCAGATGCACCTCATGGAATTTTGGAGCTGAATGCAACGATCCGATGATGTGCACCCTTATCCAGTGGGCCTAACAGGGTTTAATGCAAATCATGAAATATTCGCTAAATTAAGCTCCAAAACATCCATAGCATGGCATGTCTTCCTCATGCCCCTTGGGATTTAATTCATGATCTCATGCTATTATGACATGCTTATGGACACAGCCAGTTATAACATGCTAAATAACCAATCTACTTTGAACTAACAAATCACATTTCTTAGCAGTACTTTTGGTGCAAGAGGGTTGATAAGGTTTCCAAAAGCAAAGTAGAATGAACAACTCACATTTCTTAGTATCACCAATCTCCTCCAGGATCTTAATATCAACCTTTGTTTTTTTGAGACACGAATCTTAATATCACCATTTTAGCTCAATCGCCAGAATTCCATCATCTCAGGGTCAAACGGTAACAGACGGTTTAACTGGAAAAAATAAATAAATCGATAAAAAAAAAGCAATAGTTGTAGGCGGCTGCGTCGTTCTCCCTCTCCTCCCCCTTCCATCCACAGAAAATGGCATCCTTCCTCTCTCGCAGATTACCTCGAAGCTCCTCCTCCTAAACGCTAAAAACCCTAATCTCAGCTCCTTTACCACCCTCTTCCAGCCCAACTCTCATCTCGGAACTCTCTCCAAACCAATCCCCATTCCCTCCGATGTCACTCTCCTCTCCTCGGTTTCTCCCAACCCTAATCCAAGCTTCCTCCAGTCCTACCCAATTTCCCCCACAATCCCCACCTCACTGGCTTGCATAAGCCCCAGCATTTATGCGCTCAAATCGCACTCGGATCTCTCCAAGATCGTAACTTTCGAACAATCCAGCAGCCCCAATCCCAGGAGGACCAACAGGAGCTTCTCATCGATCCCTCCGCAGAGCTCCTCCGATGCCGGAGAGCCTCCCCGATCCCCCCCTGAATTGCAGCACCAGGAGATCACCGGTCCCACGGTGGAGCGCGACGTCTCCGCCCTCGCCCTCCTGGGCATCGCCCACCTCGGCCTCGGTGCTTGGATCGCCTACGCGGTGCGGCCCCCCGACGAGGTCTCGATCCAGGGACTCATGGCCTTCGCCTTCCCCTTCTCGCTGGCTTTCCTCATGCGCCGGAGTCTCAAGCCGATCGCTTTCTTCCGGAAGATGGAGGAGCAAGGCCGGCTTCAGATCCTCACCCTCGCTCTCCAGGCATCGAAGAGCTTGAACCTCCTGTTCCTGAGGATTCGCGTGGTCTCGACTTGTTGCATTCTGGGCATTTCCGCTGGGTGTTTGGTCACTTTCTGGTTACGGTGATGTTAATTTGTGGTCAAATGATCTTCACCATCTTGCTTCTGGTTTTGTTTTCTGAATTCGGCCTTCTAAAACATGTTGCGGGCCTGATGGATCTTTTGCGGTATACAATCATGCCATTTTTGAGGGATACTTCTGCAGCATTTTAGTTGAAATTTTCATCATGTAGTTTTAAAGTTGACACTCAAGATCCTCTGAATGCTGCAGATATTTTCCGCATCTTCTTGATATTTTATATAATCTTCGGTTCAGTGTAGCAATCAAATCGGGTCGAATCAAATACTAGTCGAGATGGATACAAAATTAGGTTAAAAATTTGTTAACCCAAAATAAATCTGTTTATTAAAAATTAAAAATTTCGATTTAGTTTGGATTATTTTATTAAAAAGATAATTTAATTCAAGATTATCACTATTATGCAGGTGCTGCCTATAAGATCTCGGCACATTCTTTAATCACGACCGTATGGCTATTAAGGTTTACAAAGTAACTAAAGATTCTTCTAGCCAAACATTGTTAAATGTTTCTATGACAACCAAAGTTGAGGTCCACATGCACCTAGAGGCAATATGATTAAAATGTCATGTCTCATACCAAACCTAGCACAAATGATTAAACAATGGATATGCTTTCAACATAAACTTACACCACAAAGTTCATGTTTTGCTTTGCTTTCATCTTGTATTTCTTGTTTTTTTTCCTTTTTCTTCTTCTTTAATTTTATCAAAAACTTCTTTCTTGCATCTCTTGCCATTTCTTACTAAAATTGTTAGAGAAAGTTTCCTACTTAGGCCATTCAATCGCCCGTGTCATACAAAGCTAAGATAGAATAAAAGATAGCTTAGACATCACGAAGTCTAATAATTTCACAAAACAGTCGCAACCATCATGTTGATTTTGCATTACATAGCGATTGCTGTTATTGAATGATAATTCCCACAAGCAGGATTAAAGTCCAGTCAAGCCCTTCATCCAAAACCAGAGGTCATACAATATCCAAGTTAAACGGATGAAATAATTCTTTTCAGAACATTTAATTGTATCAACCGGAGAACTATAGCCTAATAGCCCACATGGCACACCATTCCTGGTGCCATGGCCAAGGAACAATGCTTACTCTAAGATTGCATACATACAAACGAAGGCAATATTAGAGATTTACTAACCATCGCAAGCATTGTAAAACAGAACACAAATGCCTAAGTACCTCAAAATCAAATTAACTTATTTTGTGAACCACACGAGTACAATCGCATGAGACATCCAATGTCTCAGCACTAAAGGGAAAACACTAGATGATCTAATATCTTAAAAAATCTTGAATAGCATGATAAATCACCAGACCAAGGGAAAGAAGATTAGAGATATCTGCCACTTATTGTAGCCTGACCAAAATATTAAGCAACAAAACAAAGTTCTAATTTTCTCTCTCTCCAAAACAGGATTAAATTGATCTCCATAAAACCACTTCACTGCCCTAAATCCCTAAGACAGATGGTCATGTCAGCCAGCATGATCTTAAAACTAAACAACAGGCAAATGTCAATGCACATCTGTAACTTATGACTAGAATCAGGCATTTGTGTTGCATGTCCAATGACTCCAATTTTTCAACACCACCTCAAGGCTCGACTTCCTTTTGTTATTTATTTCCGATACTAAATAGTCCCAATGCCATACATTTCTTCTTTCTCAGCACATTTTGAAGTCTCGGATTCCTATACTCTTGAGTCCCCAGCTCCTTTCCTCTGTTCCTTCTTTCATATCCTTCCACCAGAGGCTCACATGTATAGCACAAAAAAAATATTAGTAAAATATAATTGGAAGATGATGCATTTGCATATGCAATAAAGCAATGTTCCGAAAGACACTTTATCAATGGCATCGATTTTTGACTTCAAAAATAAAGAGCTTCACCCTCTGAAGACCGCATGAACTGGATGATGCAACTGTATAAACAAACAAATTTAAATTTCCACTGAATAGTGAATCCAGTATTTAAATAGAGACAGACATCAAGCCCTTTAATAAAATGCTCAAAATCCAGATACCATATCTACGCATACATCTGTTTAGTATGAAAATCTCAATCTCTATGTGCTAAATTTCCAACCAATTAAATTCCAATGCATAATTTAAACTTCACCACATATCCCTCTCTGCAATTTCCTGTGCAACAACATCCAAGTTAGATTTGCCGTATCCTCTTATATTTTAAGAACCAGGACAGGGGATCCCAGCCGAAATTTGGGTGAGGGTGGTACTCAACCCCAGGTCCTTGATACCAATCCCAAAGACTTTACCTACTAGATGGCACCCTTAGAAGATTTTCCATATAATATCTCATCACCCAACATCCATTCCCTCGCACCTCCTTTCTTCCCTTCAGCTCTTACCACACTGCAGCCTCCCTCTAGGAAAATGACCACATCCATATGTTTCTTTTATCACTTTAGCCCATTTGTTGCCCTAATAAGCTTCCTGTTTGGTTCATACAAATTCAAAATCTTCTAGTCCTAGAATACACCCATCTCCCTCAATACTCCCCACTCCTGGCCACCATTTTAAGTAATTAAACCCACATTCCTGGAGCCAACATTAGTAAAATTCTCTATAATTTCCATAAAAGCCTAACACGTGCCCTCACATGCACAAAACTCTAAAAGAACATCACTTCATCCAGCAGACCATTTGATAATCTAATTCTAAACCAATTGAACTTCCAAGCTTCCTCTTAGGCATTCATTTGCAAAATTATGAATCTTACCACTCAATTAGCCTTAATAACCTCCCCTCAACTTCATTGTTGTTTCCTTACACTCAAAAACCACAGTATGTCGTATGACGCATTGCAGCATATATTGCAAAACAATGTTGGTAATGCAATAAGACATAAAGGATACCCAAATCAGTTGCCACATGTATCCTCAAAATCAGTTTGTTTAACAACTGTAACTGTCGAGCTAAAGTTTGACAGTCCGCAACCTCAAGACAATTACTGAAGTTCGACATTTAGCATCATATGAAAATCATAAATATATTAGTCATTGAAAACACATACAGAACAAAAAAAAATAAGATAAGCAATCCCCAAATAGAAAAACTAATGAGACACTGAGAATTTAATCCTGGTTCATACGCCATAATCCAAATTCTATCCAACACTTCATTTTATATCTTATACCTAGGTAACCATCACATATAGTATAGCGGCAATCCTTATCTCACCTATAAGTGATTAGCTTTATCTAGTATGGTACAATCTAACCATGATTGAAAATGTCTATAACTAGCTCTCTACCTGATACCAGCCCTCTAAAAGTTAACTAGTGGGCTTCCAGAACTTTAGGAAAGCAAGAAACCTGCTATGAAGCCTGAATTGAAAGTTGGCAGGGTACCAAAAACTACCTCATTGGTTATATAGTTCAAAATCATGCACTCTTACAAGGTCAGCATAGATGTCACAAGGGCCCAGACAAAGATGACAAGCAAGACTTTTAATAGTAACCAAACAGAATAAACCCAAAGTATAATCTAAGGATCCCTAAGTCAAAAACTGCATCTTTCAAATCATGGACCACCTGATTTTGCTTAAAACTCAACCTATGTTATATGTACTAGAAAACCTATATAGTCCCAACTTGAACAATGGGAAAGATGACAAACATGAACTTATTTGGATGGTTTTTTTGGAAAAGCTTTTCATTATAAATGAATGCTACAAAATGGGAAAATAAAGAATCATCATTGGGAGGTTCTCAAGTTCCATGAATAACATAAAACTTAGCAAAAATAAATCAAAGTTTGATGCATTGTTTTTGATTTGGAATTTGATATATATGCCACTCATTTGGTACATGATAATAAGATCTACAACTTTAAAGAAGGGTGATCAAGTGCAGATGGATAAAGTCGTTCTTGTTTATACAACCACGCAGAGGGAAATCGACCTCACTAAAGCACATTAAATGCCATGTTATCATCCCCCCCCCACCCCACCCCAGTGTCAGAAAAGAAAAAACCGTTACTTTTGTCCAATCACATGAGATTGTATGTGCCATCAGATATAAACATCTTAATTCACCTTGTAGTGATCATGCAAGCAATCAAGCATTAAAGTATAGGCCGCATGCACCCATAACAATATATACTAGCCTCTATAGTCAGCTTGTAAGAATAATACGATCAACGGATCTAAAGTGAGCATGATTGGACAATGTTCAAATACATGTAGCTGGTTACCTGCATGACCTGACAAGAACTCAAACTGATTTCATAAATAACCTTCAGATTTCTTGAATACCTAAGTCATGCAGTTCACGTATAGTAATCTTTTCACCCTCACCTTCATATGGTAAACCCAAAACATCATTAATACCTTCGGCTTATACACTCACAAAAGCTCACGAGATATCCCACAGAAGAATAACTTGGTAATTACTTTCCTAAAAATCTCTCTTGAAATGGATAGTCTTAGAGACCCAATTCAGTGAGAACCAACAAAAGGAACTCCATGCAACTCATTGAACTAGCCAGGCAACTTGTGTGCTGTACTAATGGTGAGAATGAAGGTGCCTCCTAGCATATGTGACCACTAAATCCCAGCATATTGATAAGAACAATCATATCTCCAAAACCAGAATTGGTAAAGAAAGCAATGTTTTACAAGGCACTAGCGCCTAGTTATAGACTATAATTCAAAGCATAACCTGTAGTTAAGGTGTAATAAGTGATGGAAAATAGCATCTAGGCAACATCCAGTACTAATTCATAAACCATTGTCATCCTCTGCACCCAAGCATTATGCAAAACCATGAAGGCAGGAGCCTATAGCAGCCAAGAAGCCATCCTACAGGCACCCAGGCAGCCATGCTCAGAAGGCTAAATAACTCAACTTCATGCAAAACCATGAAGGCAGAAGCCTATGCACTGCAAGGCTCCCCTACCTAGACAGCCGACAGGAACCCGGGCAGCCATTTTCAGAAAGCCAAATAACTCAACTTTATGCAAAACCATGAAGGCAGAAGCTCATGCATTGCCAGGCACCCTGCCTAGAAAGCCCACAGTTACCCAGGCAACCATTTTTCAGAAGGCCAAATAATTCTATCAGACACTACCATAAACTCCCTACAACACATAGAAATAGCATACCATAAAGTCCCTCCAACACATAGAGGTGGCATGCTATAAACTCCCTACGACACAGCAATAGCATAAACTGCAACCATAATGGGCAAGAAAAAACACATGATATGTTCAAGGCCGCAAATATTCAATATTTCTTCTTTACACCAGTCCAACTTGTGAAATGTAATGGGCACTAAAATAGACTACTGAGATACAGCTATAAGTGCAAATTTCTGAAATTTCATCATAGCATGCTATGAGATATAACAAGAAGAAATGAACATTATCAATACTTCATCTGATAATTTTTCTAGCTAGAGATGGCTTCATACAGACCACAGATTGCTTAAGAAGTTCTTTAGTTGCTTCATGATAGTTCTAAAATAGGTGCAACCACAGGAAGAAAACACCAACAGCACGTACAAACCAGATGAAGCAACAAATATCAGATATATGATGATATTTTTACCAGATAACAGGATTGAATAAACAATCAGGCATCAGCAATAATTCCAGAATTAGATCTAAGGATCGGGAAGAGATTAAGGTTAATCAATAAATGATCATCATTTCCAGATTATAGGACATCACCATGAATCCCAATTTTCCCTTGAAACTCCATTTTGCAGAAATAGCAATGAAACACAAAGAAGATATATACCATTCACATCACTAGGGCACTATCACTGCTGAAACACAATACAGAAGATACAACAGAAAATCATAAAGATAGCCACATCATAAGAACTTTAAATCATCCACAATGCAAATAAAAAGCTTACACATCAGAGCCAACATGGAAACCTTCTGCAACCAACAAGTTCTTGAGGCTACAAGGAAGCCACCACATCATGCCTCCATCCATTTATGGCAATAATGAATGCCCCTGAAGACAAGCAGAGAGCATGATTTGAGAAGCCATAGACAAGAAGACAAACTTTCTCAGATTCCATCAACCTTCTTGTCCACGTCTCTAGATCTTGTCAAGCTTTTCAGTTTTGATAACAGGGTTGGCTTTGGCTATAGCATCTCTGCCTGCTGTTCTGTAATCAAATGGGCAGTTATGCTCCTCAGAATAGCGATGTGTTGCACAGAAAAGATTTCCACAACGACAATTGAACCCAGTTAACCCAACTCGCTTCCTACAAGTGCTGCATCTATTTGGGCCGACCTTCACCTTTGTCTCACCACCCTCACTTATGACCGTTGAATCAGACAGATGTGCAGAGATGGTTTTTGGCTCCACTGGGCCAACAGCTACATTTGCATTCTCGGAAACTATTGGCTCTTTTCCACTGCTACTACCACTGCCATTTACAATGCCATTAATGGATGATGATGCCAGCTTGGCCTGTTCCTGCTTTAATATCAGATCCTTGTGGCACTTGGAGCACATGTTCATGGTTGCTGCACTCCCAAAGAAGCCACAGTTGTTGATGCAGAGAATTGGAGCTTCAGGAGTTTGGCATTCGGTCTTGTTGTGCTCCATATTTTCAACCCTCCTCCACCAATTGTTATCTCAAAATTCTGAAATACAATAGCAAACCATCAACAGAATCAAGACACCTCACCACAAGCACGGGAAAGCCTCTTAACCATAAATACCCTAAACCTAACATATCTTATGTTGCTACTCCAAAAAACGAAAAGAATTGACAACCTGAGAGTAAACCTAATTTTTTTCAAGACAGCCACAACTTCAATAAATAAGGCAGAACGATGGAGTTAAAAGTGTGCTCTAGGACATCAAACATCCGTTGCAACATTATATGGATTATTCTACATTGAATCTGTTTACCAAGACCAGAGATCTCAATTTCAGTTAAAGCCCGAAGCTCATATTTAAATTTTTGTTTTATAAAAAGGGGAAAAAAAGTCCCACAACCTAAACCGAGATTTGAAGACCATTTGATGGAAGCACGTGTTTCTTTTTTTTTTGGCGGGGGGAGAAGTGGGGAGCGCATTACTTGATCCAAAAAATTGAACTTTTACTAACAAAGCATATTTGATATTAGAATTTTTCTAATTTTAGTCAGAGTACATTAGAGATGAAATCAAATCAGCATACTTAACCAAGAACACTGATAAATCAGAAGGCATATTCCAAACAAACGGAATAAAAAAAGGATTTTGATGCCAGAGTCCTGATGCGGAAGCGAGAATGTCGGCTTGAGTAACGCAAACATTGGTGAGAATCCAATGCCCCGAAAACCTAAGGGTTCCTTCGCGAAGTTCGTCCACGGAGGGTGAGTCAGGGCCTAAGATCAAGGCCGAAAGGCGTAGTCGATGGACAACAGGTGAATATTCCTGTACTACCTCTTGTTGGTCCCGAGGGACGGAGAAGGCTATGTTAGCTGAAAGATGGTTATCAGTTCAAGGACGCAAGCTGACCCTGCTTTTTTAGGGTAAGAAAGGGTAGAGAAAATGCCTCGAGCCAATGCCTGAGTACCAGGCGCTACGGCGCTGAAGCAACCCATGCCATACTCCTAGAAAAAACTCGAACGACCTTCAACAAAAGGGTACCTATACCCAAAACCAACACAGGTGGGTAGGTAGAGAATACCTAGGGATCATCCCTTCTTTTTGCGCCAAAGGTCTTACATTTCTGAAGAAACTGGAGCTACATTTCTTTTCAATTTTCATTCAAGAGTTCCTATGTGTTTCCATGCCCTTTTTTTTGAGACCTCGAAAAATAATGAAATGGACAAATTCCTTTTTCTCAAGTTTTGGATCGAACTAATCCATTGATACAAATCGTTTGAATACCTAGGGATCATCCCTTCTTCTTGCGCCAAAGATCTTACATTTCCGAAGGAACTGAAGCCACATTTCTTTTCAATTTTCATTCAAGAGTTCCTATGTTTTTCCACGCCCTTTTTTTGAGACCTTGAAAAATAATGAAATGGACAAATTTCTTTTCTTAAAAATACATACAAGGAAAAAGATAATGGCAACCCCACCATTAACTACTTCATTTTCATTTATTAATTTAATAGTAATAGAAATACATATCCTACCGAGATAGAATTTGTAACTTGCTATCCTCTTGCCTAGCAGGCAAAAATTTACCTCTGTTCAAAGACTAATTCATTCGGATTGACATGAGGGTCCAACTCCCTTGCATTGCCGGAATCCATTTTGTATATTTGAAGCAGGTTGACCTCCTTGCTTCTCTCATGGTACAACCCTCTTCCCACGAGCCCTCTTTCTCCTCAGTCCACAGAGACAAAATGCAGGACTGGTGCCAACAGTTCATCACAAAAGAAAGGACTCACCGAGCCAGAATCACTAACTAATACTAATAGTAATATAATAGAATAGAAAAGAACTGTCTTTTCTGTATACTTTCTCCGATTCCATTGCTACCGCGGGCCTTACGTAATCGATCGGATCATATAGATATCCCTTCAACACAACATAAGTCATCGAAAGGATCTCAGACGACTTACCAAAGCACGAAAGCTAGGTCAGAAAATTGATTCCTATTTGAAAAGTGCATGACGCATGGATAAGCTCACGCCAACCTGTCAATTTTGGATCCAATTCAGAATTTTTCTTGGAAGGTATCGAAAAAAGAATAGAAATGCAATAATATCGATTCATACGGAAGAAAAGGTTCTCTATTGATTCAAACGCTATACCTATGGGATAGAAATAGAGAAAGAGAAAAAAAACTGAAGATTTCACATAGTACTTTTTTTTTATCAAAAAATCAATCTGATTGATTTCGTACCCTTCGTTCGATGAGAAAATGGGTTAGATTTCAGTCTATTAGAGAACTATCTCTCCAGGGATTGTAAAAGATGTTCCACTAGAAATATTCTTGTTATTGCTTCGACTCATATTCCCCAAAAAGTGGATCCCGCTCTAATAGCTCCGAATAAATTAAATACATGCATTAAGATACGAAGGCTTCTTATTCCACAACAACGAAAGCACTTTTTCATTCTTTCATATACAAATGGTACTTCGAACTTGGAACGAGCATGAAGAAATTAACGATACTTCTTTATCTTTTGAGTTGTTCTGCCGGATCGGTCGCTCAAGATCTTTGGTCTTCACCCGGACCCGATGAAAAAAATTGGATCACTTCTTATGGATTCGTTGAGAATGATTCTGATCTAGTTCATGGCCTATTAGAAGTAGAAAGCGCTCTGGTGGGATCCTTACGGACAGAAAAAGATTGCAGTCAGTTTGATAATAATCGAGTGACATTACTTCTTCGGTCCGAACCAAGGAATCAGTTAGATATGATGCAAAATGGATCTTGTTCTATCGTTGATCAGAGATTTCTATATGAAAAATACGAATCGGAGTTTGAAGAAGGGGAAGGAGCCGTCGACCCGCAACAGATAGAGGAGGATTTATTCAATCACATAGTTTGGGCTCCTAGAATATGGCGCCCTTGTGGCAATCTATTTGATTGTATCGAAAGGCCCACTGAATTGGGATTTCCCTATTGGGGCGGGTCATTTCGGGGCAAACCCGAAAGTGAAAAATTCTAAGTTTAAACCCAATATGAGTATGATTGAACCCAAATCAGTATGTCTAGGCAGGAATAAAAATTTTAAAAAGAAAACACCTTATAAAAAAAAGGAAGGACAAACCTTGTAACGAATCAGTAATTTCTTTGAAAGAACAGCATAAAATAAAAAACATAATTACCATAAAGAAACCAAATCAACACTCCTGCAGCAACAAAAAACACAATCTAAACCAAAACCAATCAACAAAAGCAAAACAAGAGAACGATCAAGCCATATAAAAGCTAATCCAAGCCCATCAGGAACAATCCAACACACACCTGTTTATCTCGGTAGGAAGGCCCTTCCGCGTTCCGAATTACGGCCTTCGTCAATTCCTGCTCCAATTACATAAACAAAGACGTGAAAACCCCCCAAATCTACCCAACTCCAGAGTCAAATCAAAGGAAAAAAGGAGGAGCAAATTAGGAAAAGTTCTGAACTCCAACCCTAAACAACAGAGTCGCCTCGATATCGTAGAATTGAGGGCAAGAAAAGAAGGCGTCGATCAGAAAGAGAGAGAATTAGGTTTGACATTGGAGAGAGCCGGGAGGCTATTTATAAGATGGATTTCTTCTGCTGCCAACACGAACCGGTGAAGTCTGCCCGCGCTGCCCGAGCGGCGTTCAATGCCGAGTAGGCGAGCGAGAGGGACGGACGGCTCTGATGCGTCCACGTCGCTGTTAGCGCGTGGGGCCGCCACGAGACTGCTTTTTTATGTTTTTGGGTAAATTCACGGGACCGCCTTACGTGGGGCGTATTACATTTGCCTTTTCCAGATCGGGCAAGTATGGAGCTGCCCGGGACTTTCTCTCCGGCCCATCTTAGAATTTTCTACGTAGATGCTCACTCCGAAATAGCCCACAGAATATTATACTTAAAAAGTAAAAAAAAATCCAGCTGCGGCCCCGGAGGCTGTGCACAGCTGAGTTGCCTAAAAAAAATTATATCTTTTACGGCGGGCACCATATGACCGTCCATCATAGATGATTGCAACCATTTATTACGGTGCTTTGAGATCAGCATTTGATGAATACTGTCTACAGAAACAAACATCGGGGTATAATTTCTCGTTGGTTAAAAGGGGTGATCATGGGCTGCACCTACACCCGTTGTATGTGAATCGTCACTGTACAAAAAAAAAAAAAAAACAATAAAACTAAGGTCACTTTATGCAAACTTAGTTTTAATACGTGTTCTTGTAAAGTGACCACAAATTTACCATGAATTTTCGGCTAAAGTAGGATAGTTTAGTAACATGTGATTATCCAGAAAAAAGCACCATTTAGCATGCAAGGTTGTAGGTGGATATTATTGAATAGATCTTTTGAGAGAGAATTCTGGAGAAAAAAAAAAGAACAACATGCAAGGTTGTACGATAATTATATTATTTTAAATATGATCCATGAAATAAAGAAATATAGGTATTACTAGCATGTATTTTGACTAATGTTTATATTATCATTATACAGGCTTGGGTGATTATATATATTCTAGCTTTTAATGCCAAGGAGATTAGGCAAAGAAAGAAGATTTAAAATTTGGATGCTTTAAATGATATGCATGTAGATACTTTGAATGACATGGATGTTTTATATATATATATATATATATATATATATATATATATATGCACACACACACAGAGATGTCAAACATTAGTCCATGAATATTTAATGTATAGAAAAAATTTGGCTTAATTATATTTTTCTACTATTTATGAAATAAAACATATTTATGATGCAGATTAAAATTATATGTGATGATATATTTTTCTCGTAACAAATTTTATTCAATTCATATATACCATCAAACTTTGCCCTACTTTTCTCCTAGTGCACAAAATAACATATCTTCATAATTTAAACTTTACGTTGCTTCATCTTAAAGACTTTCCATATATGAGACAAAAAATCATTTAGAATTCACCTCATAGAAAATTCCTACAACTTACATAAACAAAAAAAAAACATACTAAAACTACCTTAAGTATTCATTACAATTGTACAAGAGAAAATGTGCACTAATGTACATATAAAATTTTAACATAAAGGTGTAACCATTTTTTTCTCATGATAGTTTTCATTCGATTCCTGTGTAATATCAGATTTTGGCACAAACAAGGAGAGAAGTATTATTTATGATTCATCTTATAGAAAATTTCTACACCTTGGATACACAAAAAAAAGACATAATATAACTAGTTGGACATATAAATCATGAAATCTTCCAATCTCACTCTAGAGCCAAACATCTGCCTTTCACCTAAGCAGGCCGTAAGAATTTCTTACAACCCGGTTTGCAGCGGATTCACAGGACTGCCGCCCTCGCAGAAATAATTCTAGGGGTGGCACCGGAAATATGAAGCCGCTCACACGCCTCTCCCACGAATAAGGTGGTTTTTCGTGACTCTAATCTCCCCCGCAACGCCCTAGAAAGAAATCAATGTTCTCCTCTTAGCCAGGTAAATTCGTCAAAGGATTAGTGGCAAAATCGTCTAATTAAATTCCTCTACATAAGGCCTTACACCCCCTGTGAAAACGCCCGCACCGGCGCTGGTTATCCGAGCCCCGGTTGCAGCGATACTCCCCTTGCGGGGAAACGAAAAAGGTCGCCAGGGAAACGCGCGATCCAGTTCTAAATGTCCCCTTCTTTTTAATCCGAGAGCAATAAATCGCGGATCAGGGTTTCACTTCTGGTTCTTTTTGCTGTTCGTTTCTCCGTGGAAATCGCCCCAAAAGTTCCGATTTAGGGTTTTGGCGGACCTCCTCCCCGAGTCCGGAAATGGACGGGCCGGATCTTGCCGTCGATGATCGGACGTTCAAGGTCAGTTTCACCGCCGAGGGCGTGTTGAAGCTCCGGGACAGGGTGAAGGAGAAGCTGAAGGAGTTCATGGGGGATTACACCGACGACACCCTTGTGGTATGATTTCGCCTATTTCTCTTTTATATGTTCGTAAAATTTTGATTCTCTGGGAAATGTTTGAACCTCCAAGTTCTGTTTTTAATCGGTTTAATGTGTCCTGCAATAAAAAGAAGGGATTTTTGGTCGGAAAGTAGTATTTGTTCGTGTTATATGTGGTTCTAGCGATGTTTTTAAACTTCAATTTGAGATTGGGGAGATAGCTAACTAATTGAAGCGTCTAATTGGTTGAAGTTACTATATGAACTGGTTTGTTAACTTGGATGTGGTGAACTAACCAGTAATTTGGTTTATAATTTGTATTGTTCTTTCTCTCTCGCTAGACCATAATGCAGGTCATCGGAGGTCCATAAATAAACATTCAATCATCTGAGTGTTTTCCGGCTGGGCATTTTTCATGAAAAATTCAACCAATTGAAGTGGAGATGCTTTGCGGAGTGCAGGTGATCGTTGGATGCAGTGAGTGTTATGCGCTTCTTTATCTCAATATGAGCTTATTTTGGGAGGGAATGGAAAAGGCTTACTCTGAGGGAAACCATCTTCCCAAAGAAAGTTTCAAGAGACCAGAATTGCTTGTTTCAAAGGCAAGCAAATATATACATAAAGACTCATTCACATTCTAGCCCACATCCATAAAGGAAACTCAACTACAAATGCAAATAAAATTCTATCTACTTTGAGAACAACCTTATCGTGTCATATCACTCACCCATCTCCTAATATTCCAAACAACAATAGGAAACTAAAGCTTAATGCAACCAGCCAACAACACAACTGACACCATCCACAACAACAACAACAAAAAGAACCTAGTGGACTGCTACCTCAGGATAAGGTTAAAGGTTAAATAACTACATTACATGCATCAAAGGCAATGATGCTTGTGTAGTAATATGAACTCCAAATCCTTCTTAAAATGGGGACATTGGACGTAGAATGTATATGTTATTATGACAACAGATCAAGCCTAGATGCTATGGTGCCATTAGATTGTATCACTTGAATACTTGACAGGGAACATAATACCTTGGAGATAGCATAAGGGCCTCTTGTAAGGCCACAGAGTGCTCTTGATATGGTGGCAACTTTAAGTATACCCAATTTCCCACCTAAAATCTGTGCTCAGTCCTTTCCAATTTAGCCATCTGCTTTATGTGAGCTTTTGGGTGGCATGCAAATTTTCCTCGAGAATCTTTAAAAGGAGATAATGACTTTCCATTTCCTTCATTATCTAACTTTCATGATGCCACAATATGGATTAGAGACCAAGGGAAGATAGAGCATAGAATGCTTAAAATGTAGTTGTTTATGTACAAGAATGAATAGCAGTATTATACTGCAATTTTGTTGTAGGAAGCAGTTAAATCCACTCTTTTAATCATGTTTTTGTGAAACTCCTTAGATGTTTCTCTAGGTACTTTTTGTTGTTCTCATGGTTCAAGGCTTAACAATTCATTCTCATGGTTCAAGGCTTAACAATTCATTCTCATGGTTCAAGGCTTAACAATTCATACATATCCGCCAACTTTTGTCACTTTTCGCACCAACAATATTAGAGGTGAGATAGTCTTTGGCCAGAATGGATGATA
Source organism: Phoenix dactylifera (assembly GCF_009389715.1). Classification (NCBI taxonomy): domain Eukaryota; kingdom Viridiplantae; phylum Streptophyta; class Magnoliopsida; order Arecales; family Arecaceae; genus Phoenix; species Phoenix dactylifera. The sequence continues at coordinate 8,656,292 of NC_052398.1, read as the reverse complement.
CAAACTTCCAACTTCTTGGCTTCTCACTTACTTCCCCTGCCCAATTTAGCTTTTTGAAATTGTGGGTAATAGTAAGATCTAACACTAACTAGTCGGGTCTTTTCCTGGTGAAGAAATTAATGGTTATGTATATGTAGCAGGGGAATGCCAATGGACTCTGCAAACACTTCATCAAATTTGGACAATATTTGGAGTCATGGATCATATCAATAGTCCAATGGAGTGTCTACCAAGTTGAATTATGAAGGATCATCGCATTGTTGCCCTTTTTTATAGTCTTTTTTGAGTTTTCTTTCCATTAGCTCCCTGGGTTACATGCCATGAAAGTGGTATGAGTTCCCATTCAAGATGAACATTATTCACAAACTTGAGTAGTCCCAGAGGATTGGCCTTAAAAATGAAGCCACTGGGTCCAAGTACGGCATAGCAGCTCGCACTCTCTTAAAGGAAACAAAATAGAAGTTAGTGGTGGTTGAGAGCCCCTGAATGGTGAGGACGACATTAGTGCACTTGCCTATGCTTGATAGTTCCTTTTATTTTTTTGGTAGATGATTGTTTCTTCATAGGAGGCAACCTTTTGATGGGAGTTGTGAGATTTTCATCGTACCTATCCTATGGTTGGTGAAATTTTGGGATCTTCAGCACGGCCTTGGCATTTGTTGGCTACCAGCTTTTCTTCTTGCAACCTTCTAGACTGCAAGTCTGTTTGGAACCTTGCAATTCAAGTTGCACTGCAATTCAAGCTTTAGTAGTTGAGTTGCAGGAGGTTCAACCTTTCATGTTTGGATTAGAGGAGGGGGAAGATGAGAGGGGAAGTGTCGGAGGAGGAGATGGGGGCGAGGAAAGAGATAAGGAAGCAACGGAAAGATGGAGGTGGAAAAGATGGTTATTGGCGACAAAGGAGGAGTTGGCTGTCAACAGCAGTGGAGAAGGAGAAGGAGGCAAGAGGGAGCAGCGAAGGGGGATGGCTGAGGAAGAGATCGAAGTAAGGAAAGGGGGGAGCAGTGGAGAATGAGATGGAGGCAAAGGGGGAGACCTACAATATCGATGATGTAGGAAAAGGAAGTAGGAGAAGGGGTGAGAGGTGAGGGCATGGTTGGAAAGAGGGGGGAGCGGTAGAACCGGAAGGTGGAAGATAGGGGGAAGGAGAGGAGATAAAGGTGAGGAAAAAGTGTAGCAGGGTGGGTAAGGCTACCGGGGTCATGGGGTGGAAAGCACTACAGCTCGTCTTGTGGTCATTTTGGCTGCAGGAAATTGAGCCTGCAGCTTGTCTCGCGGTCATTTTGGCCACAGGTTGAGTTGCAGGAAATTGGGCCTCTGTTGCTGGCCTATTGAAGCTCTATTTGCACCTCGTCTTTGAAATACGAGCTTCCAAACATCTGATGTGGGCTGGGCATGCAGCTTAACTTGCAGGTTGGTTGACCTGTAGGGCTCCAAAGAGGCCCTAATTGTAGCTGAGAGTGGCAGAGGCTGTGATATATGGACATTTGGGTGAATGTCCTTCAGATTCCTCTAAGAGGAATTGACCATGAAAGTCTTGTTTAGATCTTGCATGAAGTTGTCTAGGGCCTCAAACTGATCCTGATTATCTCGAACTTATGACACTTGCCAAAATTTCACCAAGACAAGTCTTTGATCTTCATGCTCAATGGGTCCATACAAGAATTCAAGAGCATAAGTAAATCTCCCTGCCCATTGTAAAATACCCAATTTTCCATGGAACCAATGGAATAAAGCTAGCTGGATTAATTGGTCTGTCAAATTTTGATGATAATGAAAGAATTGCTCTGTCAAATACACCCACATAGAAGAACTGGTGCTAGTGATAATGCATTGATTAAGTTTGAATAGTTCAGCTGTGCCATTGCATAAATACTCCTAACTCATTCACTAAATAAATAGTTGGTTGAAATTTCTCCCTTTCATTACACCTCCCCCCAGTGGTGTGATCATATTTGGAGTCCATAGCTTAAATCTTTCAGAGGAGTCAATCAAGGTGTTGATATTGGCAAAGCAGAGTGCTCCTTTACTTCAGCTAAGATGCAGGCTATGAAGCATGTTGGTGTCCTCCATTGAATCTGCAACTTCATCTAACTTGGTGATTCTGGTACCATCAGTTATTGCAAGATGCATTGGCTTTTGTACCAAAGATGTCATTTGCTTGTTTGTCTTATCATGATCTGTTTCGAGAGGGAATGAAAAAAGTTTTGTGGGTACCTATTTACCTAGAGAGATAGAGAGATCAATGTGTTTTTGTTAAACATAAGCAGTTATGTACATCAAAATCTTTTCACATTCTGGCGCATGTCCATTAAAAGAACTCAACTACAGCAAGAAACAAACCCAAACAGATTCCTTCTATTTTGTAGAAAACCTCAACTTGTCAGACCCACTCACCCATCTTTTAGTATACTTACCACAATGGAAACCAACTCCTAATCCCACCAGCCAATGCCCCAAGTGATAACATCCACAATTCGATCCACTACCTCATTTCAAGTGGGCTCAAGGGAAGAAGTTTATTACATGGTGCAACCAATGTTACATAATGTGTTGTGCAATATCGGCTGTCTTTGCATAATATGATTGGAGATGAGATGAGGATGTGATTAAGAAATTACGGGGTAAAAATTTGGGGGAATGTGGTTGAGAAATGAATTTGCTCGTCAAATCATATAAACAACCTCTGATGTGATGGAGAATAAATCCTGATCAAGTGTGTGCAATTAACTTGTTAGCAGGAGGTATTAATTTGAATTTAGGCATGTCAAGAAGAGCAGTGGAAGACATGAATTCACATAAATAGGACTCCACAGTAGGACTTGATTTGTTTTTGTTGGTAAAGAATGCTGTTTCAAATGGGATTAGATGAGGCACCATCAATGATTTGCTTCTGGTGGCAAACAGTAGCAGCTGAAAACATTAAAAAGACAACAACTTATAATGAACAGGATGTACTATCTTTTTATTTTTCCTCCATGTTTATGATATGCCTTCTTTCTCTGGATTATTGCATTTTTATTAATTCATTTCTTGCAGGTTCTCACTATCATTTATACATTTGTTTAATTAGTTAAGTTTTAAGAATTTTGTTAGTGCTTTTATGCTTTGGTTAGGTTTTGACACAATTGTAGTGATTGCATGAAATAAGCTTAACATAAGCATAGATTGTTTGACAAAACATTTCCACATTAAGGAGGAAAAATTTGACTTTTCAAGTTGCACTTGCAGGAATATGTCATTGTCTTGCTCAGGAATGGCAGGCGCAAAGATGAGTCCAGGAAGGAGCTGAATGTGTTTTTGGGGGATGATAGTGTCACTTTTGTATCCTGGTAAGAAAATCTCTCTTTCAGACATCTTCAGATGCAACCAGTTCTGTAGGATTGGTATAAGGGTGTGAATATTTAGCTTGCTTGAGGTGATTATGTTGAAACCATCTTGCTGCAGGCTGTGGGATCACCTCTCTTCAAATATACATCTGTATGTGCAGCCACAAGAATCTTTTCCTGATGAAGTGGTTAGGACCAGTTCCATATCGAATCAACTGCCAGGAAGACACATTTCACAACCTGGGCATCAGACTGGTAATGTGCAGACTGATTGTGAATATGAGAGAGAAAAGTTGACTAAAGTGTCGAGAAGTCGGCATGGTAGGGAGTGGAAAGGATTGGGGCATGGGCATACCGAAGTATTTCCTCTTCGAAGTGTTGTGACTGATATCTTGCACTCTGAGGAGAAAACACACCACAGAACTAATCTTGCTAGACGATCTCGTTCTCCTAAGCCTCAAGTTCACAAAAAGCGGAGCAGAGAAGATGAAGAACACCCAATTAAGGTTGGTCATGCCACCTTTCTATTAAGTTGATGGACCATGTGCATATTTGACATCTCAATAACCAATATATGGTCATAAGACATCACTTGGATCTTATATTGCCAAAAGGGAATATGTATTACATACGAATATATATTTACGGAGAAACATGTCTATATCATTTGGTGCTTATGCTCTGGGATTGCTGGAATTCGCAAAGTTACTTTGCTAAATGTCAAAGATGCTGCTAATTTATGATCATGCATGAATTTCAAGCCCAATCGCTGTTAATATGGATTTATCTTATCGTATTCAAGCTAACTGGCACTATTTTTTTTTGATAGAAAACTTTATTCTCAAATTTGTACTTTCCTGAAGCTACAATTTTCAGGATTCACATTACCACATATTATAAGTTGCATTTTTGACATGCAATATGATTTCTGGGTATTTAAAAAGCATATAAAAAAGTAAAAGAAAAGTAGCTTGCTTGTTTATTTATGTGCTTATTTGTCATTGTATATCAAGGTTTCCAAAACTAGTACTGGACCTTGTACCCTTTTTTTTGCAGGAATATTATATTGCTGGGTATCAACACAGTACCAAACTGCATCCCATACTGACACACTGTGTACCGGCACTAGAGCTGCTGGAATGGTGTGGAACCATTCGTATCATCCTGTTCCAGCAGTATTTGATACCTTGGTGTATACGTATGCATATATCTGTGCATGCATGTGTTCTCATGCACCTGTATGCATGCATGTGTATGTGGTGTATATGGTGCAGATGTGTGTTTGTATGTTTTGGGTGCATGTGGGTTGTATTATTCAAACCAAGGTTCGCCGTGCCGGTACCGGTCGGCGTACCGATGGCGGCCCGGCCCGGTCCGTACCGGTACGGCAGTCCTATCAGCCAGTTTTCCATTGAAAAGTTTTCAGTACCGGATCCCATGCTGATCCGGTACCGGTCCCAACCTGGACCGGTTCGTACCGGCCGGTACGGCATACCTTGATTCATACTCTTGTAAGACTCTCAGTATCTAATTTACATGTGCATGTGCGTGTATGTGGTGCATATTTGTGTATGTTTTGAGATGCAGGTGTGTTTTATCAGACTCTTGTAAGAATCTCAGTATGTGATTGATGAAATGAAGTTTAGGCATGTCATGAGTATTCTTTTAGGTTGCAATTCCTCTTGTAACTACCTTACTACTTATTACATTTCTGAATCATTGCAGAGAGATTCAGCTTCCCATCCAGCGATTGGTGCTCCACGCCGACTTCTCCAATTTGCTGTTCGAGATGCAGTTAGGACTGTGCATCAATCAATCTCTAAAACTGAGCCAACTTCGAAGCGACTTCGTTCTGTGGTTTCCACATCCACTACAGATTCTGTGCAGGATAAGAGACCCCAGAGAACAAAATCAGTTGCGAGAGTGCCAGGTGCCTTGTCAACTGCACTCAAAGCTGCAGCAGAAGCTGCTGAGGATGTGAAAAAGTTTAGATCTTCAAGTAGCGTTTTTGGTAGATTGGGACAAGATATTGACGCTGTGGAGACAATTAATCAGTCATCAGATTTTAGAGCACCAGAGCTGGAAGATGGAGAGGATGAAAATTTTGACCATATTCCAGCATTAAACCGAGTTCATTATCATGAAAGAAGTGATGACAACAGGGAGTTTGCTGGGGATATGACTATGGCAGAGAAGGAAACTGGGATGGATGATGATTATTCCTCAGATAATGGTGAATATGATCAAGTAGGTATTGTAACACATCATGGTTCAGATACTTCTCAAAGTGCCTCTTTTGCTCACAAGGATAAAATGTTACAGACGATGGAGTATAGTGTTGCACAGAATGCTGATGAAGTAGTTCGGAAAACAAGAGTGATGGATCAGGATCCACCTGCTAGTTCAGCAGCAATGACATCTAGCAAGATCCTGAATATCTCTGTTAACGTGAATACATGGAAACCTCCACATTACCAAGTTCCTAGGGATGTTGCTGAGGCTGAGAATCGAATAACTGTAGAGAAGAGTGAGATGAATGTAGGGAAGCCCAATGATAGACTGCAAAAGGAGAATGATGCTACCAAGTCTGAGAATATAAAAGTAAGAGGTCTTTTACTGAATAATCAGTTTTTTTTTTTTATGCAGTAAGGTAGGCATTTCTTTAGAAATTAACTTTAAAATATCTTATAGCTCTTTTCGCAAAAATTAGCCAAGGGTTGTAAAAATATTGGTATACTTATGTATTTTATAATCATATTGTTGTAGTGATATTTTCTCTGAACCAAAATCATGAAGATTTTGTAGTGGAAGATGTTTGTGCATCTACTTGAAGTCATATTTAGAAAAAGGTAAAAATTTAAAAAATCAAAAAGCATGAACTGGAGCTTTGATAAACTGCTGTGTAGATCATTGTGCAGTATTTGGATGCTGCCATCTCCTTAGCCGGACTTTTAAGAATTCTTCTGTTGCTACTGTGTCCTGCTTTCTTTTTCTAATTTTCTCGTGGATCAGTTTGCCCTTCTACTTTCATGTCTAAACAGGATGTTGTAGTTCAGCATCCTAGAATTCCTGTCTTTGGTTCTTCTATCTATTAGTGGAGCTGGGAAGATTCTGTAATTTTTCCAAACTAAAAGTTTATATCAGTATCGTGATGAGAATTTAGGCGGTGTTTTGATGCTCAGCTGCCCAATCTATATTGTATTAGTACATGGTTGGGAAACATAACTAGGACCTTTGGTTCAACTGAGAATAAGGGGAAGGGAGAGCTAAAAATGATTGAGGTCACCAATCTTGTAGTTCTGAGATTTTCTGGATACTGCAGATCACATTTTGGATCAGTTGCAGACTCTGTTCTATTGACTTGTACTCCAGCTCAAGTATATATCAATATCATCAATAGCCATTCAGCATGTTGTTCTGGATGCATCCCCCATTGATATAAATGAAATTCTATGGATATCTTGCCTGGTCGGGGTCATACCCCTAAGGCATGTGCCATAGATTCTTCTACATTATTATTTGTCAAAAATGAGAGTTGGGACACATTTGAATATCCAGTATCTTTTTAAGGTGTGACTAGAACCAAGCCAATAAATCTTCCTTAGGAGGTTACTTTTTTGGTTACTCTAGTATGCAAGGTTGAATGCAATTATGGTAAAAGGTTTATGTTTACATTTATATTTAATCTCCTTTATTTTGTATAAAATGGGTATCCTAGTTATGTTTTATTAAACTCCTGCAAACATTTTGCTGCACAGTTTGATGGTTTCTTCTCCATAGTGTAACAGAATGATCTCCATGAACCTGTTGGTGTTTGAAATATGCTTTAGAAGCATCCTGTTATGAATCAACTTGCAGTATAGTACTTTCTTTGATTCCTTTGATGTGCCTCCTTTGTTAAGGTTGAACTCTGTTTTACATACAGATAAAACCATGTCCTTATTTACCCATTTAATGAACTTTTATGTTTGCCTAAACATCAGGAAATGGAGCATGCAGATGTTCAGAAGGAGCCTCAGAGGACTACATCAACACCTGGTATGTAATGGAATTGAACCTATGAGATATAAATTGTAGCCTTTGTTAATTAAAAGATCAATGTTGGAGAGAATCTGCTGCATAATGTGGCATAATGAGATATGACATTATTCAAATTTGACTGTTCTGGTTGCATGAACTGAGGATATGTCAACATTTTTGCCGGATCGTTGTTGGTCAGGAAAAAAAAATAGGTGTCTCTATGAGGCTATCACAGTGGAATTAATGTTGTTTTTCTTTTTCATTTTTATTGTTTCATGAATAATCCAATTGTGTTCATTGGCTGCATAAAATAACAATAAGTAAGAGATAGAAGGCTCTTTTGTTCATATATGAAATGAAGTTTTACAGTAAACAGCCAGTTCCATGCCTTGAATTCTTCTCCTGTAATTTTTCTTGATTTTCTGTGTCTATACAGATTACGAAATAAACATTTTTCTCGCAATTGCAGGTTCGTATACAGCCGGCCTGCCTTCTGATGATGTTGATTCTCGAACTCTCTTTGTTAGCAATGTAAGTATCGTCTAACTTCCCTGTGCTAGAAAGATGAAACTGCACAAGTTCTTATAGTTATGTTATTGATTTGCAGGTCCACTTTGCTGCCACTAAAGATACTCTTTCTCGCCATTTCAATAAGTTTGGGGCAGTGCTAAAAGTAATAATTGTCACTGACGGTGCAACCGGCCAACCCACAGGGTATGGTTTATACAGTGGCTTATGACTATCTTCATTATTCTTCAACAACATTCTGAGTGTAGCTCTTGTTTTCCTTCCGAAACAGGTCAGCCTATGTAGAGTTCTTGAAGAAAGAATCAGCAGAGTCGGCATTATCTTTGAATGGCACGTCATTTATGTCTCGTATTCTGAAGGTAAGCTGATCAGTTGCTTAACATGTGTCAGGATAGGCATGATTTCTGGCTGTTTAGATGTTTGGCTCTTCTGTTCTATGGTATCCTCCACATGTTCAAAACAGGCTCTCTTAGTCAATCATCTATCCTTTCTAAATCCTTGAAACCTAAAATAGGGGGAAAGCAGCAAAATCAACCTGATGCAATCCATGTTGGCATCAGCAGGGTTGGATTCAAAGCACTTGCATGAAACATTTGAAGTCATCTGCATATCTTGCTTTTTGGACATTGCAAATATTAGTTGATGTCGTGGTTGCAAAATACTTGCTAATTGCTATGTTGCAGGTTGTTCGAAGAAGCTCTCATGAAGCTGCCCCGATGTTGGGTTGGCCCCGCATTGCACGGGGCTCTCCATTTGCTTCTAGGCTCGGCAGAATACCATATCCAAGGTGTGCCATTGGTGGTGCTTTCAGAGCCCGCCTCCCATTTAAACCTGGAGCCCGGAGCTTACAGTGGAAGCGTGAAGCTTTAACTGCTCAGCCCACTGAGGGCACGAAAGGTCCTCCTAATTCCTCACTTGGCTCTGGAAACAATGCGCTCTCTCCAACTGCACGAAGTCTCACCTATAACCGAACTGAACCAAAAGCAGACGGGAATACTGGTCCAGCATAGTTATTGCAAGTGAAAGAAAAGGGCAACAGGGGGTTTTGCTTGGAGACGAGGCTTCCTTTTGTGATTTAGCATGCAAAACACAGAAAGCTTCGGGTGGCATTGAAGATGGAGATGGAGGCTTTCTTATGCCTTCTTCCTTCTGGAGGAGCGTTGTTGATGGAGATTGGTAAAGAGCTTCACCTTTCAGCCTGATAGTTATAGAAATTTGAGACAAGGTTTCAATCTTTATTCCATCCCTTGTGGCATTCAAGAGCTGTGCCGAGGGTCGTCTGCGAATAAAGGGGAAAGTTTAGGAAGTCAGAGGGTGCTGGGATTAATTTTCTCATCAAACAAACAAAGCTCACCTTTTCTTTTGATATCTTCCTTAGATCATATGATTAAGTTACCCTGATTTTTCTGGTGTCATGGCTTTTTAAGTTGAGAAACTGTGAACTGGGGAATGCATCTATCTATTCAAATATATGGTTTTAGTTTAATTACTCTACATTTGGCTCACAGTAAAGTCTCGGTAGTGTATATAGAGCTTCCCAATAATTGGTTTCTTCAATCACTTGTATCCCTTCAATTACTTATTGTACATAAGTTTTATGTTCCTTGAGACGTATCAAACTCTATTGGAGGAGTAATGAAAGTGGAACAATAATTCCCACCCAAGACAGAATTTACACTGAAGAGAAGCTGTTATGAATCTTGCAATCTGCCATCTACAGTCATCCGCAGAACAAGGGCTTTTCATTTGTCTTTGTTAATGCAACTGCAGCATTGAGGTAGCGAGGAGTTTATGAGGTGTCCTAATCGTTTATTGATTTAAACTACTTCAGGGATTCTTACTGAATTATCTTCCATACAGAGATCTGGTGGAGCCCTCAGGGAAAGCAGTTGCTGGCAAAGAAAGTCAATATGAAAGATCTCACTATTGACAAAAATTTCAGAATGGTTTATAGTTCTTTTGTACCTTTGTCATCTTCTATAGCAATCAGATAAAAATGAAAACCATGTTAAATCCATCTATCTTTTAGTTTCTAGTTTTTTTTTTCCATCTAATATTGCGGTAGTATATCGTGGAATTTCCATGGAATGCCCTTTGTTTTCTTCGTTCGCGAAGGAAATGGGTGCCACGTCCGTTGTGACAAAATGCATCAAAACCAGGGGAAAAGTTAAAAGAGTTACAGTAGCAGAAATTGGTCAAGGTTGTAACAAGGTTTGCAATGAAGTAGACAGTCTGAATTCCGTCTCTTGCAGTAAAACTTTGCAGTGAATCGACCTCATATCCCTGTTGCAGGAATAAAGCTGAGGAGCTTTTTTTTTTGGTCTTTGAGCCAAGAGACTGTCAGTAGATGAATCACCTTCTATTAAATTTTTGGTGCTTGGACCGGAGATCTGAAGGAGACGCCCTTGTTACCAAGAGTCTTTCTTGCATTAGAATCCCAGATGATGAGTAAATGATTCAAAGTCTCGGTGGTGCTGTGTCGTCTCTTGCAAATGTGATCAAGCAGGCCCCACTTAGTTAACAGCTTAGCAGAGGGTAGCCTCTCCCAAACCTACTTCCATGAATCACCTTCAGCTTCCAAATCCACCCATAATTGAGTTGGTCGTCAGCTAAAGGTGACAGAGCTGATCATAGGTAGCTCTCATAATTAGCTCCCCAACGAGGTACTAGCCCTCCCACTTGTTGCATGGGGTGTTGCAAGGATTTTAGAAGTGATGCTGTCAGCGAACAACCGTTGGATGAGTTCATGATTACACTCCCCACCCTGATCAAAATGTAAGCCCACCGTGGGTCATCCAAGTTCATATAGGTAGGGGCAGCCATTCTAGAGAGTGGAATACAAGAAAACCAAGATTCTGCCAGAAGCTTTATGGATTTCTCATCCAAAAAATAAAAAGCTTTGTATATTTGCCCTCTCCAATCGCGTATTTCTACTAACTTGAACTACTTTCATATCATAGTAACAATCCATATTACAGTAAAAAGTTGTCTAGGCACAATCCATATCATGGTAGCAGAAAGCTATGCCAAATAAACTATTCATGAGTCACTGTTAAGATTTGGTATGGCTAATAATGCCCGAGAGGAAATTTTTTGATTCAAAATATATAAATATTGCATAAATTTTAAAATATATAAATAGTAATATAAATATAAATATTCAGTAAAATATATATTATATAATCTCTTATTACGACTCAATTGGTTGAGAGTTTGTACGCTGAACTCGAGTAGAGTTCCGAACCCAATTTATCAGGTTGTGTAAAATGACCGGAGTATGAGCTAGCATCATTTTTTTTTTGTTGTTGTTGTTGCTGCATGTAGTAGCATAAAAGTAAAAGGAAAATGCTAAGTGACTTGGGTGGTTTGTTCTTTCAATTCTACCATTTTTAGATTTTTTTTTGTCAAAAAACCCGCATTTCACTTACTCTTAAGAAAAAAAAGATATATAGTGATTGTTGCAACATCTCTCTCTTTGTAAATGCTAAATAGGTTATGGAATAACTATGGCATAGTTTCAAGCTAAACATATACACGTGGACATATTACTATATGCAATATGTTTCTGAACACGGGTAAACACACTAATCTATAAATGAAGTAGGGCCATCTACATATAGAAATCAATCTATGTACTCTAATAAAATGTTGGTCAGACCATGTCACACCACTTATTATATTGTTTAGTTTCAAATGAGATATAGATAAGTAGCTCTCCTCATGCCACGTTTTTTTGGTGTTTTTAAGCTGGATTCAGTCTACTATGGATCACGAAGAATCCAAATTCCACGTGCAAAAAAATTGGAGAATTACAGATCAATCACTCATCATCACCTCCGTATCCATGGATTAAAAACGTGCGACTGAACGGGACAAAACGCATGCGACTAGATCCTGAAGAGGATCTAAACTTATCATAAACGGGACGGCGTCTCCACCGTTGAACCGCCCGCCGAGTTTTCTTCTCGCTCAAGAATAACCGAGGGCGCGTGTCAATTCATGGTCGCGGCCGTACGGGATCTCTTCAGCTGGACTGGGCCGAACACGCCACACCGTACAGCCCGCCGCTCTCTCGGATGCTTGTGGGTGCCTCCGGTTTTTGGAGGGCGCGTGGCACTTGATGATTAGTTTGAAGGGAATGTCTGGTGTTCGGGAAGGTTAGGGGATAAATGGGTTGGCGCCAGCTGGATGGCACGACAACGGGCTGCCCGTGCGACACGTTGGATTGACGGCTGCGCCACGGCATCGTCGGACGGCGACAAAGTCGGTCTCCGGACGTCCACGCGGCCCCGTGATTGATAAAATATAAAAGCTAGCGGCGGTCAGATTGGGCGGCCGAGTGGCTAGGGGTAGTTCGGAGCTCCCAAATTTACGGAATTGCCCTCACCGGATTTCTCCGGTTGAGGTGGTGTACGGATTTGTCGTTCCATCAGAACTGCTCATTCTCTGGCTATCTTGTCTTGTCCGCCGGACGGCAGCCCAGCGGCCTCTGCATCTTGATGTCGACTTGTAACGGAAAGGCATTCCTCTTTTTTTTTTCCCTTGTTTTTTTTCAAAATGACGGTTTTTCTTTGCTGCATAGCAGCTACTATGTAAGTGATCAAAATTTTATGCAACATTAACTGGCTTGAATAATTTTAAATCACATGTTTGTGTTTGAAAATTGGAATGAGATATCACATCAAAAATGGATAGCCATTCTATAGAAAAAGTTCTACTCCGTAAAATTGACCAACCCCTCGCTATTTATATCTTTTTTGAATAGCATAAAAAAGCATGGCAGCTTATAAGAAAGTATGGCAATGCTATGAATTATAAACTTTTTTTCAAATAATTATTTTTTTTCCTAGAAAGCCAACAAATATGTGCCATCTTGAAGTCCAATTACAAAATAATATTTAAAATTAAAATTTATAAATATTAATTAATCCTCTCAGCTTTTCTATATGAGAAAATAATTTTTTTATTTCTATAAATAAAAAATAGGGTTGGAGGTATACTACTTTTCTCACGAAGAAGGAAGCCGTGCGACATTCCTACCGTGATTATTTTCTTGCTAAATATTACGGTCGCCGATGCATCTTATAACCTCGCTCACGAGTCACGTCGGCTCAGAGGCCGCATCGGCCGGCGGTTTGCATCCGGGTCCACCATCGTCGGCGGCACACCCGATATTTTCCGATTCAATAGTATTATATTATATAAATATCTCACGGACAATTTTGCCACCACAATACCGACATGATGTCGTGCAGGGGCGATTTCGTAAAATAAGCGCCCAATACAGGGCCAATTTCGGGATCGGACCGCGTTCCCATGGGGCTCCTTTTCCTTGCCATGACCTTCGACCCCCTCTCCCCCCACGCGGCCACCCCTTGAAAAACCCCTCTCCATCCCCTCTTCTCCTCTCCACGGCCCGCTCAAAGCCCCTCTCCTCTCGCGTTCACAGATCCTTCAATCCTCCCGAAACCCTGACCCTAACCCCAGCGAGCAATCGAAGACGAGAAATGGCCCAGAGAGAGAAGGAGCTCCAGGTCCCGGAGACCCTCACCCTCTGCGTCAACAACTGCGGCTTCTACGGCAACCCCGCCACCAACAACATGTGCCAAGCCTGCTTCCAGGCTGCCGGATTCGCCTCCCCCTCGCCGCCCTCCCGCTCCAGCCACGAGAAAGCTAGCTCCGCCCCGGCTCGGTCGCTGGATCCGGCGGCGGAAGCAGGGAGGGAAGGTGCGGAGGGGCCGGCGGGCAAGGCTGATGCTGCCGCCGCGGTGGTGTCGCCGGCGAGGCGGGTGAGCCGGTGCGCGGGTTGCCGGAAGAGGGTGGGGCTTACGGGGTTCCGGTGCCGGTGCGGTAAGCTGTTCTGCGCGCAGCACCGGTACTCGGACCGCCACGACTGCAGCTTCGACTACAAGGCAGCCGGCCGGGAAGCCATCGCCCGGGAGAACCCTGTCGTCCGAGCCGCCAAGATCGTCAAGATTTGAGGTGCTGATGTGGGGAAGAAAATTCCCCCTTTTATTATACCTTCTTCTTCGGTTAGATCTCTTCTATTTGGTAAAAATGGTGTCATGGGGATATCTCCGATATCGGAGAGACAAAGCCTGTTCCTTTTTTTTTTTATCAAATATATACAGATTAAAAAGAAAAAAAACTCATCTGGATCTTGGATTAAATTCTCGAATTTCTCGTACTTCAGTTTTTTTTTTTTTCTCGAACTTGGGTTGGCGATAAGTATGCTGCAAGCATGATTGCACGAATCACGAGGTGGGAAATGAGATTTCGTGGCGATCAGCCCGACGTCAAAATCGGGCCACGCAGCCCGTTTACGGTTTGAGGACGTGGGATATGGGGTGCGGTGGGCCGGCCTTGGAACGGACGGTCCGCCATCGTTGGACGAATGGACGGTGGTCCTTCGTCAATCTCAAATCGCAGTTGTTTCTTGACCGCATCGGTGAACATGGGCGCTTCATCCACCTTGCGGGCCGTGGACTACCCCCTGGACTCCAAACTAAGCCGTATACCCCAAAACACCGTAAAAATTCCATTCGCCAGTCATAGAATATTTGGTTGATATCAAATCATGTGGCCGAAGTTTTTCAGTCCTCCTTTTACTACCTTGAAGTGGGTCGTTTAGTCATAGAATATTAAAGCCAATTACTTAACTCTAGTTAGTTTGGAACTTTCTCGGTCCATATTTTTTGGCTGGGTAAGCCAATATTTCAGCCTAGCTCACTATGATAAGAACTTAGAGCAGTTAGAAAGTCAGAATAAGTGGGCCTTTTCAGCCTAGGAGAACTTTCAGAAACTTGACGTTGCTTTTGTTATTAGGCCAGACTTTGCCTTTATGCAGTGGGTCCAGAGACCATCAATAAGGCTCCCTATAAAAGCTTGTCAACGAGGCCATCAAAAGACCTTGCTCTGCCGCTGAAGCGGTAGCTCGGTGGAACGGAGCCTTACTTCCAACCAAATGGTTTCGAGTTCGAAACGCGCGGACGTCGATTAAATTGCGGAGACCGGATGTTCTCTGCTCGGACACGGGGTTTGGAAAAGCTACTGGTCCGCTAGTAGTCTCAGTGGTGCCAGATGTGACGTACTCACACAGAGGGTTCATGTCGGAGCCCAGAAGAGTATCCGAGTTGGACCCACGGATGGGGAGGATATGAATAAAATCGGCTGGGGTACCCAACATACGGTTATTTCTGCCTGCATCGAACATTCTTCTGGCGGAGGATGCAACCGATGACGTGGCAAATTAATTTCATTGTCTATATATGTTAGACTGGGAAGCTATCCAGTTGGCAAGAAAGCTAGCATGAGCTGTGTCTCCGTTATAACAACGTTTGTCTTTCTTTCTTTAATGGCTAAATGTGCCTCCAGAGAAGGTATGATGTAACAGGTCATAGGCTAGCAAAAAATTATTTTTGATTCTTTGAGTCCTCTACCAGTATTCAAGATATTTTTAACAAACTCCAGAAAATAATTGATGTGAGACTAAACACATGTTCATACGGATCCTCACATACTTTTTCTATTCAAGTATTGACTTTCACGTCAGACTAAGAGTCAAAATTCGTTCAAATCTAATTACAAACACAATGATCAACTTGTAGTCAGCTCAAATATATTCATGTTGCAGTGTCTTCTAGTCCACGTAGGTTATGGGCCGGATCTATTCTAATACCATTTGTAATAACCCAAGATCTTATCCAAAAAGACTCACTGGAAGATATTTTTTGAATTTTTTCATCCTTTGTGTAATAGCATAAGTATCCAAGATCTTTCCGGCGAATAACTAATGTGGGACTAAACATATATTCGCACGAGTCATCACAACTGACCCTAACCTAACCTTTAGTATCTAGTAGCTAAGATGGAGAGATGCTAGATGTGACTTGATAGTACCGTATACATTATTCCTATAATTAGATACATGATACCTGCACAACTTTATCCTACTGAAAGTAATTATTAGTTAGACTAGATTCACTACAGTATTAGTGGACCAGTCCAATAATACAGCAACACTTTTACAGACGGACAAAAAAGAAAAAGAATGCAATACACGCGTGTCTGTGAGTGTTGCTTCACAATTGAACTAATCCATAAGCTCAGTCATGGGTTAGGTCCAACTAAAAATTGGCACCCTACTAGAGGTTGCAATCTTGGAAACGGGTCAAACCCATCCAAACCGAGGTAACCTTTGTCCCACCTGACACTGTTATATTTTTGCATTTTAATTTGGACCCAAAACAAATTTAATAGATGATTCCATTAAGTCGGATCGAGTATGTCGATGACAAGGATTTTACACCTAGCAGCCCTTCGGGTCAATGCAACCATCCAACATGACTAAAACATCACTGTCAGGTTGACTTGGAACCGGGTCAGATCGGTCGCGTCTATATTTTGGATCAAATATTTGGTATTGCTTTTATTTATTTTTTTTGTTTTCAAAAATTTAGGAAGAAAAATAAAGTACAATGAACAACAATGCATGATGAACCCTCTTTTGTTTTACGAAATTATTTGTAGAATTTTCAGAGCTTTTAGAAGTATAAATTTATTGCTTTAAAACAAGAATGAAAATAAAAGCAAGGGATGGTAAAAGTTTAATGCAAATGCTTTATTCAACATTGGTCATCGTTATTGTTTCTACTCAAGATCCGTCGAATCGGTACTGAGACCCATATCGGTCGATGGGCGGGCGGGTCGACATAGAGACCTGTACCGGTCGGCGGGCGGGTCAGTACGAAGATCTTTACTGACCGGCGGGTGGGTCGGTATGGTACTATACTGACACACGGTATGCTTAGGTGTGCCTGTTCAGGACTAGCACAACTATTTTTTTTGAGTTTTCCAAGTTTAATTAATTAGTAATCAATTTTTTCAACTTTTTCAATAATTTTAAGTCTAATTTAATTTTTTTTTGATATATTTTGAAGTTTCTATGATCTTGGTTTAACCTAAATGATGCATCTTATTGTTTTAAAGCGATACAAAATATAAAATGATTGATTGGTGAGAAGTTGCATACTGCAAGAAGCAACATAAAATATCTTAAAATCAACTAGTGAGATAAAAAATATAAAATAATACAATCAATTATATATCTGTAAAGTACAACATATATACTAATATCTAAAATCTCATCGAGTGGCGATGCCTCTCACAGATATTCGGATCATTAGTATAGTCAGGAGGCATATTGACCCACCTCTCTAACTAAGCAGCATTGTAGTCTTAATTGCTTATTCCATAAGGAGCGCGCTTTGGGTTATAAGCACTCTCGAATATCTCGCTGAAGCTCTGGCTCTGAGAGGTATCCTTTAGCTGATAAAATGGCTGCGAAGGGACCTCCAAATAAACCGGCAACAAAATTTGACCTGTAAAATGTTCCGGGCTACATAGGATGGTAACCACTAAAAAATGCTTCAAACGCATCATATCCATATCCATATACATATCAGTTATAGGTTGCCTGCGTTTGCGGTTGATAGGATCTACCATACGACTCGAAACTTGATACGTCTATGGATCTTACTCCACGTGTGAGGTCATTTACAGCTGCATCGTGTCCTCCTGAATGACCTCGAGGAGCCCGTCTCCTATATGCAATTGTATCCTCATGAGTCCTATCAGATCATGCACCGTGGTTCCTATTCTATGTAGCATGCGTAAACTAAGACTCACTAGTAATCAAAGATCGACCAAATCGTGTCATTTCATAAAATCATCTATGGATCAGCAATATATTATAAAATAAAGTTCAAATCAAAAATTTTGGCCTGATCTTCTCTTATTTTACAAATTTTGAGCTATTTTTTGGAGCAAAAAAAAAATAGTAAAAGAGATAGAGAAGAGGAAGCACACCTTATTTAGGCATAGATCTTCCTTCAATCGCACTGAATCGGTGTGATTTTGCAAGTTAGAGGGAAAGGAGAGCCAGGAGACATTTAGAGTTATAGAAAAGAAATCTTTGGAAGGCCTCAGGCCTTCCCAACATCTTTTTTTTAACAAAAAACGGATTAGTTTGTGGCCAGTTTCGGCCGATTCATTCAGATTCCGGCCCTTTCCGGCCGGTTTGGGACCCGTTTCAGCCAATTCGGAGCCCGTTCCAACCGATTCGTGGCTCATTCCAACTGGTTTGGGGCTGGTCCTAATTTTAATACCCAAACCGACCCGATTTCCCACCGGGTTGGCTCGGTACGGGCCAAATCGAGAGGTTCAGTCCGATTCGGCCAACCTTGATTTTACTAATTTGTCATGAAATAAAAACATAAAAATAACAAAATAGGCACTTTGGTTTTCCTTTATAGGTAAAAGTATAACAATTGATAAACAAGGAGAAGGGGTTTTATTTGATTTGGATTTTGAAATTGGGCTAGATCAGGTGCAGACAAGCTTAGGCATATCTTTTGTTGAAAATTAGATTAAAATAGTATATGGGCCAAACCGGGACAGGTTAGAAATTATGAATCCAGACCCAAGTCGATTTTCAAATCAGATCCAATTTTCAATTACGATGTTACTAGAATTTAAAAAATGAATTAGTCCATATCTAACCGAGTGCAAACTGGTCAAGCTACAAGCAAATTCAACTCATCTAAGATGAAATATTTATGGGTTTTCATTGGTTAGAACAATAGATATTTGAGGTATTGATTGAATTTTTTCCTTGATGGAAATGTATGTGAATTATTGTAACATATTGACGAGGTCACGGGGCTGCTAATGAATGGTGGATGTAATGGGAGGAAACAATGTAATTAGATTGCAGAATTTTGTTGTATGATTGAAAGAAGGTTCATGATGTTATGGATTGATGGTGCTGACGAGCAGGCTTACCTTACCTTGAGATGACTTGATTAGGCTCAAGGATATAATTCTTTATCCCTAGTTCGTGGTTCACATGCACAGGCATAAATGGCAGAGTTACTCTAAATCTTCACATCAGTTTTTGCGAGCCGGCCCACAAGCCCAATCTATGTGCGGGCCGGTCAATAGGCCAGGACCTCACAGATGGCCCGGTTATATATGTAGATAAGTGCATGTTGGCTGCTCATATTCTATTGCTTATCGAGGCATGAGCTATTTAGGAGGCACTTTTGTTGCTATTAACCATAATATAACCATGCATGATCTCACTAAAAAAAACTAGCCGAAAGATATTATTTAAATTTATTTGCTCTATATAAATATCCAAAATCTATCAAATGCATAGCCGATGTAGGACTAGACGTATGTCTGCATGGATCCTTACACATTTTTCTATTTAAACCAAAATCTAGGACTTCATTCAAAAAAAAATAGCTGGAATATATTATTTAGATTCATTGGTTCTATATAAATATCCAAGATTTATTAATATGAGACTACACACATGTTGACATGAATCTTCACACATTCTCCTATTTAAGCTCGGCATCCTCACTAGGCAATGGGTCCAAATATAATCAAATCCAATCACAAATATCGTGGCCGCCTTATAAACAGTTGGAAGATATTAGATCCATTGATTTTATATAAGTAATCGAGATCTACCTAGTGTATATTCGATATAGGCTTAAAGATATACCTATATGGAGTCTTACGTACGCTTTTCAAGGTATTACGATCGAAAATGTTTTACTCAACCCTTATAAACATTCTACAGAAGGTTGAGCAAATCATTGGATGATTAGACCTGTTTTGCAAGGATATTACATAGTTTGTACGTCAGCTACAGCACTATATTAGTAGATATAATAGATTTGTGTCATGAATTTGTGCATGCGATCTTAGGACTTATAATTTCCTTAGCGTTCCTTGAGTTGATGTACTCAGATCAAATGGCTGTTCCGCAGGAATTCCATGCTGAATGGTTATAATGAACGTTTATTCTTAATAATAATAAAAAAACTCTGGAAACTTAGCGATCTACCAATTAGAGCCGTCCTGGCGTGCAATAATATGGCTTCCAGTTCCAATTTATTCTTAGAAGTAGGGAAATGATTGGGTTCGTGGCAGCGCATCGAGAAAGTATGATCTTACTCGAGCACCGAGAGTATATAATAAATGCGCCTTTGTTTTGTCTTGTACCCTGGACCACTCTACGTCTAATCCCCTGGGGTTCCAGGTGGGTCAGCCTGAGAACTTGAATTATTCCCATTTTTTCCTCGTTCGAGGATTTGAAAATTACTTGATTGTGTTTTTTGAATTCGCTGTTTCGTTCTCATCTAATAAAAATAGCGTACATGATCTATCAAGGAAAAAAAACTCATGAAGTGCATGTGATGTGGTCCAGAGAGAGAATCTTTCGCCCAAGTTTTGTGCCAGCATTGGGCCAATGTTATAAAAAAGAATATAATTACTGGTTGTTTCTCAACTTTTGTTTTTATGCGAATAGATGTATAAAAAAATAAAATATCAAATATTAATAATTTTAAATTATTTAGATTTTTATTTAAAATTATATATTATATATAGAGAGATTGATGAACTTGGTTGCAGGCAAGTTTACTCAGATCCGATGAAATCTAGATTGGCTAGTGAGGATCTTATATATTTGAGTCGTTGGATGTGATTATTGCTTTTCAATTGCTTACGCACAAAAAAAATCATACGATTTAAAGATCTATTAATCAAGTGATCCAAAAAAAATTATTTAATTTAATGTTATTTAGACTATCTAATTTTTTGATCACTTGATGTATAGGCTAGGATTTTTTAAATTCATGATTTTATTTGTTTGTAAGCAGTATAGAGGGAAAAATAATATCCAATAATTCGGATCATCGATGTAGAATTTCTATTATCCACTTTAGATATAATCGGATCCAAGTAAAGATCTAAGAGTATAGCTAAGTATCTCTCTCTCTCTCTCTCTCTGTGTGTGTGTGTGTGTGTGTGTGTGTGTGTGTGTGTGTGTGTGTACCACTTTATGTCATGCCCTATGAATGGCCCAAGCTCCATATATGGTATTTGATTGTGGTGACACTCATCTATCACCCGTCTCTCACCAATTCTGAACCGTAAACTAATACTAAATTTATACTTATTCATTCTATTTTAAAATCTGACACAATTCCATATATATATATATATATATATATATATATATATATATATATATATATATATATATATATATATATATATATATATATATATATATATATATATACCACCAATAAGGATTAATGTTTGCTTGGGCAGACCTTCTCGAAATAGTTTATGGGAGAAATGTTCGAGCATGAGTCTTACATGTTAGCGACATGGTAGCATCACCACATCCTTCAGCTGATCAACGGAAAGGATAACTACAAAATGAAGTTATAAAAGAAAATAATAGTTGAAGCATGGGCTCGTGCCTTAAAACTCACATAAGAACTAAACCCACCAAGCAAATGCAATCGATCTAATAGCAATCCCAGAACTAAAGCCAATTTAATTAGGTTTAGATAGATGATCAGGTTGGACTCACCCAACCAAACCGTGAACGTAAAGGGCAGTCCATCATCCTAGTTTGGAAACACTGGTGTTGCTTTTGGGCAACTATATGTCCTAATTAGACCAATGATCTTCCTAATAACCACACTAGTAAACAAAGTCAGTGTCATGGTGAGAGTTCTTTTGCTATGGCTAGATTGATCTATTAGAATGATAAAATTATTCTTGTCCAAGAGTGACCGTAGCACAAGAGAAAGGATGCCATTTATTAAGTGATACCTTTCGTTCAATGTCTCCTGTTATATCATCAAGGAACCATATTCAAATCATAATCTTTCCACCATCACTAGAACTATGATGGCCGACCATGGTTGTCGTAAGAAATCCCCCTCCCTTTGCTTTAAAGCACATCATACTTGCTGCTGCCATCCTCTTCGAGCATTGGTGGAACAACTACAAATTAAGGGAACGAAGGCAGCTTTGCCCCAACATGAGAAGTGGAGCAAGCACGACCAAATGATGGCCCACCGAGCCCCACCTCTTTTGAATCTTAACAGCTGCCTGTGGGCATCTCGTGCCAATTACACCAAAAAGGAGAATGAAGGAGAACACTAGGCCGGTCTTCGACTCTTCGTTCACCAAAAAAGTGGTGCAACTGTTAACTTTTGATTGTAGACTTCTTTTTCCTTCCCCCCCTTTTGGATAGGACCTGTGAGGGCTCGGTTCATTGACTGGCCCGCGCAAATTTTGGTCCTATGGGCCAGCCTAAGAGGCCAGCCCAACTTCTGACGTGCATTGCACATGAAGGAAAGGAGGAGGAGGACTCCAGCTGGGAGTCTCATTCTTTCCTCATCCGATTGCGATTGCGCCTGAAACTAGGGTTTCAGGGTCATCCAAATGCCAGAAGACTTAGAATTTTTGCCTATTTAAGATCCCAATCCTCCTCCTCTGAGATTCATCAAAGAATAAGACTAGATTTCTCGCGATTCAAACTTTCTTCCTGGAGTTTTTCCTCTGATTTCGGCCGAGAAGAGTTGCCAAAAAGCCTCGCCGAACTGAGGTATGAGTTCTTCATCTCCTCCTCTTTCTTCCTTAGTGTTTTGGGCCTTCATTCCCTTGGATTTGAGCTGGCAATCACTGGAGCTTCATCCGAAATAGAAAACCCCTGGTTCGGTCATCTTTCACCATGATTAGCCATCACCGACCGCCAAGTTTGGCCAGGGTTGCGATCGCCTAAGGTCACCATCGGTTGGGTAGATGGGCCACCGCTGCTAACACTGAGGGGGAAGGAAGAAGAGAGACGGAAAGAATTCTTCCCTCTTCTCTATTTTCTCTATTCTCTCTCTACTTTCTCTCTCTATTTTCTCTCTCAACTTGCTCTGTCTAGAAGACTATGGAACCCAATATCAGGTCCCATCCATCTATTCTACGAACCCGAGCTGACCGCTATAAAGAGCCCTAATCTATCCTGTGCCTGGACCGCCTATTGAACCGATCATCCCAACTTTGCTCAGTGTCCCTAAAATCCACTTATTATGAACTCTGTCTAACGATCTTGGCCCTAATCAAATCCATGCCTTCTGATTCATTGACCAAGTTGCTTAAACCTGACCCGTTCGGTGCCGCCATATTCTATCACCCGATCAACCATCTCCTTTTCTTATTATTTTAATTCGATCACCGAATAAAAATTAATTCCACTTTTAATATTTTTAATAGGGTTAAGTAATTTGCTTATTGAAGTTTGA
This sequence comes from Phoenix dactylifera, assembly GCF_009389715.1. Taxonomy (NCBI): domain Eukaryota; kingdom Viridiplantae; phylum Streptophyta; class Magnoliopsida; order Arecales; family Arecaceae; genus Phoenix; species Phoenix dactylifera. The sequence continues at coordinate 8,633,242 of NC_052398.1, read as the reverse complement.
CGGTCTAAAGCAAAAGAAGTAAGCAGATTTTGCACTCTTTATTATTTTTCAAATTATTAAGTTTTTTCTGCATAAGATTCGCATGTGAAAATATCATATTTTTCTTAAAATTTTAGATCAGCATATGAGTTATAAAATAATATTTTATTATAAAAATAGTTCCATAAATATTTTAATGAAAATAATTTTGTTATGAAATATGAATTTGGTCATGCCATTTAGTGTTTCCATCTATTTATTGTGTATGTTTTAAGAAAAATATATAAGTATTTGAAAGGCTCTCAGATAGTTATGTATGGCCCTCGCTAGCGGGTATCATGGTTGGCATACGGCCCCAACAATAGTAATAGTTGGCATACGGCTCCACTAGTGGTATAATAGTTGGCATATGGCCCGCCAGCGGGTATAATAGTTGGCAAATTGTGACATACATTCGATTACGGCCCTATCACGAGTATAAAGTGACCGTAGCACGAATATCTATGAGCAATATTTTAATTCATGATAGGGTTAAATAATATAAAGAATGATTTACGAATTTATTTGTAATATAAAGTTGAAACTATATTTACAAAAAATGGATGACTTATTCATATATGATTTGCTTTACAACTTATTTTGATCTCTTATGCTATGAAATGCTTTAGTTTCGCAATAACATTTATTTTCTATAAATGATGCAATGACATGAAAAAACTTATTCTTGATCCAGTAAGATAATGTAAGATTTGCTTATTGAGCTGTGTCGCTCATAAATTTCTAGTTTTATTTTTTTTTTTCAGGCAAATAGGATCAGTAGGGATGAAGAATAGCAGGCTTGGAGTTCATGCTAGTAAGCTTCGCGATCTATATAGTAAAATTTTAGTTCTTCAGTTGATTATGAATTTGTAGCTTAGTAATTTTCTAAATTTTTAAGGATTATGAGTTTGGTTGTCCTGTTTTTGGGACGTGAGAGAGAGAGAGAGAGAGAAGGCTTTTGGAATAGGCATCATGAACATGTTAGGTTGTTCCCCAAAACCATATAAAAGAAAGCATTAAAATGGCATCCAAACTCTTTAGCAAGGCGTAGTCATGCACATGGCCTCCTCTTAGAAACAAACAGGACACGTTTTAAACTTTTATGAGCTCCATAAGCACACCAACACTCGAGAGTTTGGAGCTTTCTAGCTTTACAATCGCCGGGGGATTCTGCCAGCCAGCATGGAGATTTTAACTTTTGGCTCCATGATTAGACTTCTTTTGGTGGGATTACCAGACTGTTTTGGTGGTTGGTGCACACCAGTGGCTTTGATTTGATTTTTTTTCTAGGTGATGGCTCATTGTCATCACGAAAATCCAGATCATATATACCAAGGGAAGTGGATGTGTTCATCTTATCCTTAATAATACTATGATAGGATGTTGAGACGGGCTGTTGAGGTAGTGAGATATGATTTAGCAACTAAAGTGACTGTGATTTTAACCTAATTAGTGATGAGAGGCACAAGAAAGTGACTTAAAAGCCTCTGCAACTAATTCGGGGAAGCTATAAATTATATACATGACAATCATATGATAGGGGCTTAACAGTGGCAAGCAACAACCATGTCATAGGATAAGACACAGCTCTTAGTAAGAAATAAGAGCTAGGAATAGAATTGGCCATGCCCAAAATCACAACTACTGCTTTGTCTCTCCTATAAATGAAACCCAACCTTTTGTCTAACAGGGCATTGTCACAATTTCTGGGAATAATTCGGCAAGAGAAAATTGCAGATTGAAAACAGGAGGAATATATTCTGAAGCTTTAGTTTACGCTTTAAAGAATATGGAAAAATAGAACTGAAGCGAAAAACTTAAAAATAGATCATATATTGTACACTTTTCATATTTCATGGAATACTACTAATATGAGTAATTCAATTTAGCTGATAACGTTAGTGAGTGATATTCTGATTATGCAATGAAGCCAATACAATCCATCTGGATAACTGTATTAGAAGCATAAAGTCATCATCTTTCACCTTCTGTTGTTTTCCTCTGATGCCATGTATGTTTAAATGTGATTGTCATTGCAATGTTTGCTTTGAAAGGAATGCTAAATCAATTCCTGTGTAAACAAATTTCCAAAATTATTTCCAATGACTAGTTGGATAGTGCTTATATATTTTGCTCATCAGTTATTACTAAAGCCCATGAAATAACCAAGCAAAACAAGTCTTCAGTAGGTTTTTTGGGTGTCTCTGCCTCAGCCATGCGGTTGGTAGGAGGATGATATGGCTCAAAAGGCGAGAAAAGATATATAAGATACCATGTGTCGACTCGCAAACCAAATATCATTTTCTCACGAACGATTTATGCAGCAATGATCTAATGCTTTAGTTTGCCAAATTGAACAGATGTTTCAAATATAACTTTTGTTTTTGAGTGGAAGGAACTTTAGTCTCCTGAATTTTATTAACAGAGGAAAAATATCTACAAGAAGAAGGATATACTGAAGAGAATAGAAATTTTTGTTAATTACCAAAGGAGAAGTAAAAGCCTGATCAAGAAACAGCTTCCGACATCAGATGGATGATGCCTGTGGCTGAGCACCAAAAACGGAACCGACAAGGAGCTAATTAGAGGAGGCCTTGGATCCTGTTCCACAATTTAACATTACCTGGAAGCGCCTTCTGTCCACGGAGAATGGACCAGCTGTTGAGATGATGAAAGATTTTGTGAATGGTAGATAAGCAAGAGGAGAGCGTTTCTTTCCTTCCGACAGCACCAAATGAAGGCAGCTACGAGTAATAAGATAGGTTGCTGCACCTCTTTTCCAAAGCAAGATATCCTCTTCCAAAGGAGAGCTAATGATATACAAGTAACATGGAACCTAGCTAACAGTAAGCAACTGCATCAGAGTGACCCTAACATCACATGGCTTCAGATGGAAAGCGCATGGCATACCACGTAACTTCACATGCCATTCTGCAGGCCACTATATACGACCATATGCCCACTATTAAGCTTAGATGCTATCCTTCTTAAGTACAACATCAAAGGAACAGATTCACTGGAAGTGCTCTTAAGCTGTGGCATCCTGGAGTTCGATGCCATCTTCTTGGCTCGATGCATGTGGAAAGAGTCACCTGCATGGAGCCAAAGTGGTTCGAGAACAATGATGGGCTATAGGCCTCGGGGGTACGTCGTTCCCCTGTCTCTCCCTATTCGCACACTCCCATGGCCAACTGTACGTGGCCACAGTGGGACATCATCTTATGAGTTCTTTGATTCGAAGGCCATGCATGGAAGCCGCTAATTCATGCTGCAATGCTACGAGACACTGTTCTTGCTTGCTTGAATTACTATGGTGTAATATGGGAGAAGCTAGTTATATATAATGAGATAATGATTAATATGTGGGATAACAAATATAATCCTCAAGCTTTCATAAAACTTATCTGTTGTGAAACCTTTAATCATTTAATGGCAGACCGGCCGGCTGAGTTTCTTCTCGAAAGTTTTAACTAGTTTAGTCGTTTGAAACAACAAAAAAATATGGGGTTTTCTTAGTTTATGGTTGGTTGGATACGCATGAAGGGTGCTAATAATAGTTTAAATCGAGGGTCAATTTGATTATTCTTAAAAACTCAAGAATTCAGTCCCATTAGCTCAAGAAAGAAGAGCTAAACTATAAACTAACTTACTACTTAATTTTTGCTTTATTATCTGTCCTGTAATTTTATTTCTCCATTATGATCGGGCAATTGCTTTACAAGTACTGTAACCTCCAAGGATTGCATGGCCACCCCACTTAACACTAAGCTTAAGTCAGAAGCAATGGTTTGCTTCCATCATTTATAAGAATTTATTCCTATAATTCTGCACGCACATCTGTGAATCTATTTAGTAGTCACTATAAATTTCTTTGGTTGGTGGTTGAGATCAGTTGAGGTAGATATATAAACCTAGCTATTTGATTTGGGAGACTTTGGCATCTTCATTTACTTCCTCTTTACTGTATAATCTGACATTAAGCTTCTAATTAACTTACTTCAGGCCTCCTGCTTTTTTAATATTAATCCCCTTAAGTAGGAAATCTAGTTCATCTATCATACAAATCCAAAACCATAACTCCATTGGCTCAAAAAGGGGTGGAATGAGGAAGAACACAACTACTTTATAATATACATAGAATCCTTATATTGCCCAATGTAGGATGCATCAGTTTTATGCTGTGGCTATGGGTCAGTTGTCACACCACAGAGGTAGTCTCCAAATAGTTCTAACAATTCAAGAAATGGACCCATTTAGCCTTTGTTCAGATGATCATACATCAATTCCTAAGGTTCGAGAAAAGAAGAAACAAGACAAAAGAGGAATAGAGAATGATAAATTAACAGGAGATCACCCAATTTCAGCCTGAAATCAAGGGGGCAATTATAAAACCATTAGAAAAGGTCACCAGCTTAAAGTGACTTGCAATGTTGAATTTAAATAATAGATAACAATCGATTTAAGCAAAGTTGAGCTCACTATGTCTCGTAGTGAGTTACAGATGCCAGATGTCTACTGCTTTAAAATGACTTTAACATTAGAGATGGTGTTTCTTGGTGCCTTTCCACCATTAGAGTGAAATTTAAAACCGTAGCCACTAATAAAATAGGACACCTTTGAACCTGTAACCGGGTGTCATGGGGATATTTTGAGCTTCAAGTTTGATAAATTACACCTAGATCTTGTCGAGGCCTGGCTTGATTCATATGTTGTATCCGAATCAAGCAAATTGACTCCATTAACGCTAGTTTATGAGACGAGGCGTGCAGATGACTTTTGCAAGTGCCAAAGGTTCAGAAGAAGCCAAGCAGTGCGTGCAGTGAGTGTGGGCTGATCACCTATTTAGCAAACATGAATTAAGAATGATTGCTAAATGAAAAAACAAAAACAAAAGAAAACCTAAGTGAAGACCTATGACTTGTCTGGGTCATGCTGATTTTGTTCATAGGCTGTTAATCATAGGATAGAAGTCAACTTATTATTTCGATGCCGGTACATCAAGCATTTTAGGGTTTAGAGGATTTTAACAAAACAACATCGACAAAGGTCTTTTTTCGAGTAACTTGAAGTCGGTCGATTTGATTTCCAATAGTTTAGGTTTGATCTTAGGTAAAACCAAATAATGTCACTAAAAAACCACCTTACATCTTGTTCTTTCAGGGTCAGATTACATTAGTTAAGTTCTTTCAAATTCCTTTCTGAAACAATCATACAAACCATGCTTTTTTCTTGTATTTCAAGCTATGGTCCTCAAGGAATACCTCGTGGAAATAGACATCCGAACCTCGTGGGATAATCACCATCCTTGAGGAAATACTTTAATTAGTGAGCATCAACTAATCATTCCTTTATCATCTATTATCAACCATTCTTGTAGTTTATTCTCTACTTTTTCATAGAATTGCATTCTCTCGTTCCCTACTAGTGCTTGCAGGTTCGGCTTGGATTCGCATTACATGTGAAAAGGTGAAAGCCAAATCGATCGACCAAGGACACATTCACTTAAGGCTGCAATGATTCCAATCAAGAAGCTTTATGGATTCTATCTCTATCTAGAGAGATTTGTTTGGCCCCCGCTGAGGAACAAGCTGAAGAGTCGGGCACGCATGGGGACCGAGCTTCTTATCTTATTTTGTCCCACCCGGCCCATCCAACCAAACCATCCCAAATTTATATGTACCAAATTCGTCCCCACACGTGCCGATCCTACCTCTCTTCTAGCTCTAATCCCCTTAGTTATTGACTAATCCTAAAAATATTATGAAGCATTAAACAAGTGGGCAAATATATTAAATACATATGGGCATTGCCGCCACCATAAAATAAACATTAGAACACCTACATGAAAGGATTTTATAACTCTATTGTAGGGCATTGGTGTCGAGCCTGGTCGCTCTTTTCTGTTGGATTTGGTTTGGAGATCACAGGAGATGACCAAGCTTGATTGCTGTTTGCTTGCTTTTAATTTAGCATGCAAACTTGAACCAACATTTTTTTTTTCGCTTTTCTAAATCATTTGATTTCAAACTTCTCCATGTTCCCTTGCCTCGTGGGGCCATATATTTTCTCTATTCCACAAAAATTAGATGATGTCGCAATCCAAAAAACTCATCATTTTTGTGATGATCTATATCTTTAAACAAAAATATTTGCTCAAGCTAGTTATATGTTACTTTTTTATTTTAGCAAGTAATGCTCGAACCTACATATGATATTTCACTCTAATTCATCGGATATCTAATCCGACCCGACTCTAATGTACGGGTTTTATCCGACCCACAGCACATTTGAGACGGATGTAGGAAATGGTAAAATCCATTCAGTACCAGATCTAGATATATATAACTCTTCACAAATCTTCCTTCTTAAAAAAAAAAAAAAATTATCTAATCCAGCACATTCAACTCGTTTTATTTAACTTTATCTTTACCATCCCTCCTACGAGTCAAGCATGGAACACGCCTACCCAACTCATTCCGTTCCTACTTGAACAGTTGAACCCAATTTCCCTTTTATAAAGTTAAAGTTTCCTTTCTCACTTTCGCAGGCCAAACATTTCGCCCTCAACCTTTCTCACGTGCCAAAAAAATAAATCACCCAAGTAAGTATTTACCGTAACTTCCCCCTGAGACCTTGGATTCCACCTAAATAAAGCAAGACTTCCTGCTAATAAAAGCAAGAGGAGGCTAAATAATTAAACAGTGAATGCTAGACTACATAAACAAATGATCAACTCTTAATTATTTTTAAGACACAGAGAAAAAGATAAATCCTGAAAAGAATATATATATATATATATATAAGTCACTCCACCAAAGCCAAATCGCCATATTTTTCTCCCTCCCCCTCCACCTGGTCTCCCTCCTAAATTCCTTCTCCCGGGAAGGACACCTCTCTCTCTCTCTCGAGAAACCTCACCCTCCTCCTCCCCGGAGACACAACTATAAATACACTCAGGTACAATATAAGAGGAATTGAACGAGATTGATCACATTAATGTGATATGGAGCTGGACCTGGACAAGCTGAGTGCGGTTCGGGTCCTGGGGAGGGGGGCGATGGGCACCGTGTTCCTGGTCATCGACCCGTCGGCCCACCCTTCACGGCCGCCGGTGTTCGCCCTCAAGGTGGTGGAGAAGCACTCCCCCACCGCCAAGCCCGACGCCGACCGCCGCGCCCGCTGGGAGCTCTCCGTCCTCTCCCGCCTGGCCCCCCACCCTTTCCTCCCCTCGCTGTTGGGTTCCTTGGAGACCCCGGATTTGTTGGCCTGGGCCGTCCCCTTCTGCCCCGGCGGCGACCTCAACGCCCTCCGCTACTCTCTCTCCGACCGCATCTTCTCCCCCGCCGCCATCCGCTTCTACCTCTCCGAGATCGTCTCCGCCCTCGCCCACCTCCACTCCCTCAGCATCGTCTACCGCGACCTCAAGCCCGAGAACGTCCTCCTCCAGGCCTCCGGCCACGTCACCCTCACCGACTTCGACCTTTCCCGCCACCTCGCCCCCAAACCCCTCCCTTCCCCCTTCTCCTCCCCCGCCTTCAATGTCCCTTATATCAATCCCACCTCCCTCCCTTCGCCACCTAACAACCACCGCCGACGCCGCAACCTCACCCGGATCTTGTTCGGTGGCCACGCCAGCTCCGGCGGCGGTTCCCCCGACATCAGCGTCCACCTCCAGCAGCAGCTCAGAAAGGCCAAGTCCGCCCGCGTCTCCCCCGTCAGCCGCCGCCGCCCCAGCATCTCCGGCCCTGTCGCCAGCGCCGCGTGCGAGCGCTCCCACTCGTTCGTCGGCACCGAGGAGTACGTCTCCCCCGAGGTCGTCCGCGGCGACGGCCACGAGTTCGCCGTCGACTGGTGGGCGCTCGGCATCCTCACCTACGAGATGGCCTACGGCAGAACCCCCTTCCGCGGCCGCAACCGGAAGGAGACCTTCCGAAACGTCCTCACCCGCCAGCCGGAGTTCGCCGGACGGCAGCGCACCGACCTCATCGACCTCATCTCGCGTCTCCTAGCCAAAGACCCCACCCGGCGACTCGGGTACGCCGGCGGGGCGGAGGAGGTCAAGGCCCACGCGTTCTTCCAGGGAGTCCAGTGGGATCTTCTCGCCGACGTCAACCGCCCCCCCTTCCTCCCGCCACTAGAGGACCTGGAGGAGGAGGTGCTCGCGCCTTTCTCTGACGAGACCGCCGCTGCCGTCAGGTGCTTCGACATCCAGACCTACTTCAAGCGGATCCGGCGGAAGCAGACCTCGCCGGCGGCGCCGTCGCCGTTCTCGTCGTCAGTGTCGCTGGCGGAATTCTGACGGTTACCGTTAGGTGGCTACCTGTTCTTTTTTAACCTTCCTTTTTAAAATAAAACGGTGGACCTTCTCTCGGTATTGGGGTTGTACATAATGGAAGAGGGGCCGTGCCGTGCGGAGCCGGGTTTCATCAGTGGGGGACGCTTGTTGTAATTAGGAATAACTTTTAGTGGGTATTTCAAAAAAAATTTGGAAGACACGTTTGCTGTGCGCACGTTTGGAAGACACGTTTGCCTTCTACCGGATCCAAGCATGTTGTTTGTAATACTCCTCCATTTCTTTCGACAAATGTTTATTATTTCTTGATAATTGCAGGGATCTGTTGCCATCTCATCCCTCATTCTCGACTTTGAAATCTAGAGAGCAAATCTTACTCTTATACTTCATCAGCCACTTTTCAAACATTTGTTTGTGGCGGACGAGATCATATGTAGCTGTTATACACATAATCAAAGGAGGTATATGGAAAAGATCCTCATTAAAAAATACACTTAATCTGGGAGATGGTGGTTCATTATACAATGAAATATTGCATAGTTAACCTGCCTTTAGTTTTGCAGGTTAAAGAGTAGAGAGAATAGCATTGTAGATTACCTTTCTGTGACACCAGTTATATTTTATCAAAGCTGTGGAATATCACTTACAGGAGTTTCTCTGACAAGATTCCTACCACCTCGTGAAGCTTGATTGATGATTAGGGAGCCCGCAGGCTTGCTCTCTCGCTATCTCAAGTTGAAGGACACGGGTCCTACAGTAACCCCGCAACCAGAGTTTAGTTTGGCTTCCACGAGTAATGGAGTTACAAATTTAAACGCAGTTGACCGCTGACAAGATACAAATGTGTCACAGCGAATTCAAAAGAATAACTGCAAATTTCTTGCAGAACAAAGTACATCGAACGTTGTCAAGATGGTAAGGCTGTGGTGCAACCGAGCCATTTCCAATTACAAAAATAAAAGTTGAAGATGCTCATAGGGAACATAAAGAAGTCTCGTTGTGAATAATCGGGATGGCTAATGGACCAAAAAGGGGTGCCCCTCTTCATCTCTTGGAGGCATCTTAGGAGCTGGAGGGGGGAGCTACCGAGAGCACTTGAAAACTTGTTATTTTTTAATTTTATTAGTTGTATTCGTACTCGAATTATAAAAAAAAATTATTTTCAGCAAAAAAAATAATTAAAAAAATAATAAATTTTAATCATTTGACGGCAAGTCACTCAAAGAGAACACGGAATAGAGCAGGCAGATGGACAACAGAGATCTGTCACAGAGTGCCACAAATTGATCAGCTGAGTAAAGAAGAAAAAATAAAATTAACCATTTTGAGGGCACAGCACCCTTCGAAGATGGCAGAACCTCCGATAAATCACCTGGCGACCTCATCCCTTTTGGTGTCCCACACCCACTAGGGTCCAAAAGAGATAAAAGTGCCCTTGCACCCCCTTCTTTTTGTTCTCTTGCATCCGTTTACGTGGGTGGGGAAGAGGGTGATGTGAGGCCCTCGTATCCCACTCGAGGCAGCAAAACACCAAACTGCCCCAACCCCCATTGTACCATAGACCTGGTTTTTGGAAGTTTTTGCCTTCCTTTGTTTGGCCTGTGAGGCCCCACCACCCCCCTTCTTTCTCGGTTTATCTTGCGAAGCAACTCCACTGAAGAGGACCACAGATACAGTGATGATGCTTTAGAACGAAATGTTACTCATCGCCTGTCAACATCTCCCACAAGAAAACACCAAAACTTTAAATCATCATGATCGACTGATAGTCTCAATACTTTCCTCCTTGTCATGAATATGATAAGACTCACAGACATTGCGTCAAGACCCACAACAGGACTTACCTTTGTAACGCGAAGAAATGTTAAGGACCCGGGTGCTATCCTTGGCTGAAATATCAATCATCTGAAATGCCTCTCCTGGAACTGGAATGAGGATTAAGAAAACTCTCTCTTGACACTGAATTGCGTATCCAACCACCCCATCACAGTCGTTTTTTCTTGCCAAGTCCTCATCTTGTCAAGTATATCAATCCATGCGTAGAGGAGGAAGCATAAAACATCCCCACATGCAATTCAAGTTGAGCTTCAGCATCTGATTCCTTTAATAAATTGACCCCCCCCCCCCCCCCCCCCCACCAGTCCTCTGTTGGCATTCCATTCAAGGCAGTCATATTCTCAGGTAATCTACAGTCGCGCCCAATAGTTCACCTTAAGGATTATTGTGCGACGTGATGTGACAACAACCAGCCAAAAAATTGTCCCACTGGCCCTGAAACTAGATATTTGGTGATTCTTACGGCACAGAAGCAACAATATCTCCGCAACGACTACAAAATATTTCGAGCTGTATTGATGAATATATGTCTCCCAATTTGAGAACATGGATTACCGATAACATGTTTGGATAGCCATCACTTATTTGATGTTAGCTCAACATTGTTAAACTCTTGCACCAATGCGGCATCTTCTTAAAATTTGGGTTCACAGAAAAAAAAACTTCCTCACTTGATCATTAAAAAATGGCACTTTCAAAAAGTACTTATGTTTGATTGAACATTTACTTTCCTAAAAAAAATATATATAAAATACCTATTATACCGTTCATAAAAAAAATATTATCCATAAAGTTTGATGGCTTAAAAATACTTTTAGAAAAAAAAAAAAAACGACTCCAATTTTTAATCGGTAAAAAAGTAACTTTTTCATATCTCTCATAAATTTTTCTTTTCCAAACATGAAAAATTTATTTCCATAAAAATATCACTTTCTAATCTCTTCTTTAAAAACTTTAACCAAATAAGAAATTTTTTTTTTTGTTTTTTCGTTGACCATACTTTTATTCCTTCTTTTTTTCGAACAAAACGAGTCCTCAAATCTAAATCTAACCATGATAACTTATCAGCATACAATAGAGGAAAATGATTTTAAGTGGTTTCTCATATTTTGAAACATCAAGCACAGAGAGCAACAGAAAAGAAATACCAAAAGGAAATGTTCATCCAAGCTTTAGCATTATCCTCCCTATGACATTCCAAGACAATGAAAGGTGTGGATATTGCATAAAATTCTCACCCAACTTTCCTAGCATAGCAAAACCAACACAAGCAAGCACACTGTTGAAATAATATATGATTACATGGCAGTTAGTTCAAGGAAGAATAGCTGAGCAAACCGCTTAGGCCCCCTCTGGCTGAAGAAAGGGGTTAGCAATCTCATCAGTTCCATCAGTTGGCGATACAAGCATTACCGCAGTTCCCCTACAAACCTGAAAGAGGATAACTTGGTACTTTAAACAGAGCATCATCAAAAAGCATCATTTTTTTCTTCCACTAAGAGGAATCAAAATTATAGATAGGACAAAAAGATCTTGAAATCTAACAATTTTGAGTGTAAATGATTTTTAGTAACCTCTCAAACTCAACACAAGTAGGTATTTACAGAGACATTGAGTCATCAAAGGGACATACTTCTTAGATGCCCCACATGGTCACGTCACATTTTTGACATAGAAACAAAAAGATAAAACCAGGGAAGAAGTAATGAAGTCACAAAAGACAATAGGGGGCAAAGAGCATACTATTAGGCCAATTACAGAGACATTGAGTCACCAAAGGGACATACTTCTTAGATGCCCCACATGGTCACGTCACATTTTTAAAACAAAAAGACAAAACCAGGGAAGAAGTAATGAAGTCACAAAAGACAATAGAGGGAAAAGAGCATACTATTAGGCCAAGTCGTCTGGTTTGGTCCGTTGTTTTCAGTGGGTCATCAGGATCTGCAACGATAGAATGGTTGGCATGAATAAGATCACCACTTTCAATACTACACTTAAGCATTGAACTTTCCAAGATATATTTACCCAAGAGTAACTCAGAAAAAATGTTCAGGGATGGAGGGTAAAACATGTTTCTTATCCAGAGTTAATGGAACCAAAATTATAGAAGAAACTTGAGGGAAATTCTACCAAGTAACAAGAAAAATAATAGTAATGGGGAAAGTTAGGATCTTAAAAATCTATACTGAAAAGAAAACAATGACTTGAAGGTAATTACAGCAGGCTTTTTTTTTCTATAGTTAATTTGGTAACACTGGGGAAAACACTGCAGCTGACCTAACTATGGAGTACAGCTGTCAACACAGTAGGGAAAATGAAACTCGTCATTCTAGGGATCATTACCCATGACACATGTACGAACTTACAATTTAAGAAACAAGAATATGACGTCAAGTAACAATCACCAGCAACATGCCAAAAAACATAAACAGAATGGGGATTTCTCAACTCCATAACTTGTATGCTTCTTTAGGTTCACTACTCCCTGGTACTCCCAAGTCATAGGAGGAGTAACAAGGGTTCAAAAGAAAAATTGCAGCTGCCATCAAAACCCATTGAGACAACCTAGTGATATAGTTACTGAAAAAATTTAAGGAATGAAAAAAGGTAATGCGCAACTCTAAGATGCCTTTTGATGGACACATCCCTCAAAAAATCAAATACCTCTAAGGAACTCTATTGCTTCATCAAGAACCAAGTTTAGCAGCTGATCGTATCCTTTCAAAGTTCCTGTTACTGCAATAAGACATTCAAATGGTCAGACAGCTCGTATTATGATGCTTTCTGATCCTTTTTCACCATTAGTTCTCACCAAAGTCCTGAAATCAAAGTGTCTACTACTATATAATATAACGTAAGAACTCTAGCATCAAGAAATACTTTAAGCTAACAAGCTTCAGATGAAAGTGCAGCTAAACATGAAGGTTAAGCAAAGCAGATGAGAGAGAAAGCACTAAACTAAAATTAGCTGAAGGAGATGCTAAATAAAGAGATTTAAAAACCAGCAAAAAATTGATTTGAACAAGAATGCTAAGTTTACATTATAGAAAACGAAATCTACAAGAGGCAGCAGTTATGATTCATATTCAATCTATTTTTTTAAACAAAAGCTTGGTACAAATTTAATAAAATTTAAATAAAATAAAATAAAGAAGAGAGTCCATGTTAGTACTGATATCATCCCAATCAATGAACAGAATCCAGCAACATAATAAGACAATCAAAATAATCTGAAAAACATCTGCAAGAATTCATGAATTATTCACAATAAAGTTTATCAAGGATCTATCGAGATCAAATTATTAAGTCATATTAGGGAGATAACTTTGAATACAATGAGAGAAAAGATGAGCAACTCTTTTATAATCCAGGATATATGCCATAGGTGCTGTAGGAACTTAACAACCAGGAACAAATTACATTGACAAAAGGTACAGCAACCCAGAAAGGAAACAAGTCAATCAGACCCATAAAAAAATACTAGGGCAGAAGAATGTGTATGATTGCTCTTAAGAGTTGCTTCTTCTTGCTAATTCAACTATGACAGAATTAAGTTCACTTGACACGTCTGCTGGTCATATAAAATCTGAACTTTCCTTCTAAGGAAGCCAATATCAGAATTTTCCTCCCATGAAACTTAAAGTTTTCAAAAGGTTTTCAACCTTCTGGAAGCAAGGAACATGTGCCACGTTCATCTGATCATCTGATGTTCATCTGTTTACTATCACTGTAATAATTATCTCACCAAGGTGATCACGAACAACTCCACAAATTCCACAAGGACCATATTCTGGTAGCCATTATCAGAGATTAACTTGAGAATACCAGACAGGTCTCAGGGAATCCACTTAAATAGATCTCTTCCAAGGTTCACTTCTAATGCCCATCATCAGCATTCACCTTAGAATATTCTCTCTTAACAAGACCAGAAAACACCAACTTATTACCCTATGGAACACCAAAATGGATGATTTCAAGGAAACTTGAAATATTATGGCATGCCTTCTATTGATGTCATTTAAAAAGGAGTTCAGAATCAAAAGACCAAGATGTGCAATGTCCTTCCTTGAGGAAGATGTAAAAAGCAGCACATGAAAAAAGTGACACAGGCACCTCTAAAAAAAAAGAGGAATCAAGGATGGATGAACAGGGATGTGAAAAACATGTGAAGTGGTAGAAGGATTGTAAATAGTTCATTAGCATAAGGCAACCACAGAAGAAGGCAACCAACACCACCAGTGTTAAAATAAGAGGGGACAGAGGCTAGTGAAAGACCACACTTTTGCAAGTGGTCACCAAATAATTTCATCAGTCCTAAAGTAGATTTTGGCATTGACTTCTCCCGTAAACTGAGCAGACAGAAAGAAGAAGGGCAGAAAGAAAGAAACACAAGCATTGAAAAGCAGATTTATCATACTTACGGTTTACTTCTATCAAAGTTAACAAGCAATCTAGTTGAAAACAGTAAATTGAAGATGCTTGCATAACTAGAAATCCTGATAACTGAGTTTTTTATACACATTTCTTTTAAAAGACAAACTGTCAAAACCAATCAACTTATAATTAAGAAAGTTAGGAATACATAGTAAACATAGACAACAAACCTTGTCTCCCTCCAGTTAGCTTGACCTGGACCCCCTTGTCAACAAACTTTGCCAAATCTAAAACGGTCTCCTTTCGGCCTGACTGGAATAGATGACAAAAGCATTTTGATGAGAACAACATATTACCTGAGATTGTTGTGTGATCATTAAAGAAACTTAAGCAAGTAAAAGCAACAATTCCAATAAGGGATGAATTAGATTAAACTTTCTGGTGACCGATCCTATAAGCATGAAGCCGGGGCTGATTTAAAGTAGAAGATGCAAAAAAGTTGATCGTGCATAGGCCAAAAAAGCTATATGCAATTTCACCATCTTTTGCGCACTCCTGGCCTACTAGCCTAACAAGAACAAAGTATTCTACCCAAACAATTGTCATGGGTCTAACCAAGGTTGGCCGAACCGGACCAAACCGCCCGGTTCGGCCCATACCGAGCCAACCCAGTGGGGGACCAGGTCGGTTCGCTTATTAAATTCGGGGCTGGTCCCGAGCTAGCCGGTTCTGTTTCGAAATTGATGTGAACCATCCGGTTTGCACCAAGTCGGGCCAGTTTGGACCGGCCCGCCTCCCCCTTTCCTTCTTTTGTTATAAACTTCTCGGGTCGTCTCAACGGTTCAGAGCCGATCATTCGCATGACTCCTTGTCCGAGACATCCTCTCAAAGATATGATCGAAAGATGCTTAGACGAGGCCACTACATTATCCAATCGACTTGGTCAAGAAGGCGATATCCATCTTCCCAACATAGCCAGACAAAGTGGGACACGAAGAGTAAGCAGACAAAGAGAGACAAAGGGTAAGCAGGCAGCTGCTCAGCACACCAAAAAAGAAAAACAAGAAGCACCTGCAGCTCCACGGAGAGTGTAGAGAAGGAGCCAGTTCACTCAAAATTTAGAGACTGAGAGCAGCAGTTCTGGTGGTCATGGATTTGTTGACCGAAGAGAAAGTGGAGAAAATGAGACCGTTTATGAGACACAGCCGCAGAGTAGTTTTCGATTCAACAGTGAGTCCCAATTAACACATTTTACACAAAATAAGGAACCACGGTGCACAATCTAGTAGAGTCTGCGAGGATACGACTGCATATAGGAGACAGACTCTTCGAGATCATTCAAAAGAATACGATGCCACTACAGATGACCTCACACGTGGAATAAAATCTAGACGTATCACGTTTCAAGTCGTAATATTGGATCCTATTACCTGCAGTCACATGCAACCTATGATCCATACGGATACAGATATAGACATGCGTGCGTCTGAGGGCATCATCTTTCCGGTGGCCTACTATTCTATCGACAATTCGGAAGCCACTATTCAAGCTTGAATTTTGCTGATCCAGCTTAATTCGGAATGGGCCCCGTTTAATCAGTCAGGCAAGAATACCTTTCAGGAGTCAGAAGCTTCAGCTACAGAGATCCTGAGAGTGCTTAATAACCCAGAGCGCGTTTCTTATAAAATAAACATACCAAAAACTGGTATCGCTTAGTTAGAGGGATTGGGCTGATGGTGTCCTTCTGACAATTGAGTTTGATATTCCAGAGTATCTACGATGAGGGGCATGCGCTCAACTCGAGCGAAATTTTAGATATTGACAATAATACTGATCTATCACTATTTAAATATATGTATATTATTTTATATTTTTTTACCTTACGAGTTGATTTTAAGATATTTCATGTTGTTCTTATATATGGCAACATCTTACTAATCATTTTATATTTTGTATCATTTTAAAACAACAAAACGCATAATTTAGGTTAACTTGAAATCATAGAAACATCAAAAAAACATCAAAAAAATATTAAAAATATCAATTACACTTAAAATTATTGAAAAGGTTGAAAAATTGATTACCAATTAATTAAATTTGAAAAGCTCAAAAAAAAGGTGTGCCGATTCCGAACCGGCACGCCTAAGCATATTGTGTGTCAATACGATACTGAATCGATATCGTAGCTGACCCGCCCGCCGATTAGTACAGATTCCAATATCGATTCAACGAATCTTGGATCTAACCATTCGTATCAACATCTCACCACCAACCAAAGATAAAACATATGAGGCTCGCTTCAATACCACTTGCAGTCATTAGGCAACAAAATTATGATTTTAATTTATTTTTTCTAAAAAAGGGGTATCCAACCAGAGTGGAGACAACCAGGGAAACCACCACCTCCACTAGGAACCAAAGTAACTTTTAGCAAGGATCTCAACAATTCAATTGTAATCCTTCTCACAATCTATTTAACAAGCTCACGGCTCTTTGTATGTTGAGAATTAAATCGTCATGACTCACGACATCTACTATGCCTTACCCCATGTTTCTATAAAAATAAAGGAAGATCAACTCACGGCCATACTCCATGTCCAGAGTCAAGTTTACGGCAGCTTTACAAGGGTGACACTCCGTAAAGGAATTAGATGATGTCCGTATCATAAGCATCCTACCTCTCAATACTTATTCCAATGGAAAGACATGCTCTATGATATTCACACCATTCACTGGCATTTCAGAATTCATAACATGTGGAAATTGGGAAACTCGAAATCACTGTTGCCTTTCCTGAGCAACCTCATGTATTAACTTTCCCCCTTTCTCAACCCTTTGTCAGGGTAAGTTTCT